>NW_009604222.1:38158-48811 GCF_000690535.1 Cariama cristata | reverse complement strand
CGGGCTGTCGGCAGCCCGCTTGCTGAGGCCGGCCTTGTCCTCTGCTCCTTGGCTGACGCGCGCTGTATCCTCCTGTTGGATGTGATTTACTGTCAGGTTTTGTATTTTCTGACTTTAGGAAACTTCATTTGGTTTGTTTTCTTGATCGTCTTTCCCCCCTTGTTACGAGCCTAGTGCGTTTAGGAGAAAGAGGGCATAGAGCTCTCCCAGTCTTCGCTTTCCCTCCTGAGTCAGTGTCCTCCTTCCACACTATCTCACTGTTTTTCGCAGTCTTAAATCCCTTTCTTCTAATTTTTTTCCTCTTTTCAAATTCTTTTTCTTTTCAAATTCTTTTTGTGGCTTCCTAGGACATGACTTGCGTGTGAGATTATGTTGATAAGATGTAAACTTGATACATGCAGTTCTAAAGGTACTTTGTTTTCTTTTTAAAAACAATCTCTTCCCTGTAATGGCCACAGCATGTTGGTTTTAAGGCATCTTTGTGTTGAAGAAACGTGCTGCCTAGAAATGTAGGTAGTTGCTTGTCTATCTTGCGTAAGTTTGTTGTAATTCATCTGGTACGCCCTTGCTCCCAGGAGCTTAAAAGCTTTTAAAAACATTTAATAATACGTTCCATATCCTCTCCCAAAGGAAGCTACCCAGAATAAATGTTCGGACCATTTGGGGAATGAATTAGAACCTCTGGTCCATTTTTAAAAAAAGCCAAAAACCAAAAAAATGACAAACCAACAACAGAAGCTTACCAAACAGACTCAGTTGCATATTTGGCGATGATAACAGAGAGCAGCTTGCACAAGTGGTGCTAAAACTGAATATGGGCTCTAGGCCATGGTCGTATTGGTCAAGGTTAATGCAGCACAGCTTGTGCAAGACACGGATTTGAGACTAGTCAAGAAAAATGACTGTTAAACCAACTGTCTCTTAAAATTTAACTAGAACTGTTTGCAATAGTAGTTTGGAGTTGCAAGGTGACATTTACTCTGAGGGCATAGACAGACTTCTGTGGGATCTGACATCAGCAGTGGAATCTGTCCCAGCTGATCACTACCCCCAGCAGCTGGCCGGTATTGCTCCCTCGACAGCCTGCTAACCTGAGGAGTCTTTGGTAAATACCTTGTTGATGACAGTACAACATCAGCCAGTTTATTTCAGCTGGTGCTGTTAGACAGGTAACTTCATAAAAGAGCTGTTAACAATTTAAAACTTCCCTTCTCTCAGCTGTTTGCTGGCGACTTCTGCTGGACTCAGAATTGTTGTAGCAGAGGTGGATGAGTCGTTTATTGGGAGCATGTCCTGCAGGCAAAATCAGCCAAGTTAGTTTAAATGAGTGGTTGAGGTAACCTGACTAGCAGAAACGGATTTACTTGGCAGAGATTTGGGTAGGCTAATTTCCACTAGAGGCTGGTGGTTTCTGCAATTGCCCCAATAGTTTCTGTACTGATCGTGTGCCTGAACGTGGTATTTCGTTTTCCAGGGGTGAGGATACAGTATATCAGCAGTTATTTGAGCAGCTAGGTAGTGCACTAACCACCCTCCCCACCCTTTTTTTTTTAAGAGACAATGTTTTATATTAGAAAATACTGAAAGACGTTTCTTATTTACTAGAAAATTTACTAACTTTTATTCATGTTTTCAGTCAAACTGTGTTTGGATGAATGTGGAATTTCTGGTATTTTTATGAAGTAAAAAGTACCTTAAATATACTGGATACATTAAAAAGTCTTTTTTTATCTAGATGTGTTCTGGCTTAAAAATTAATTTGTTAAGCTAGGGAAGTTTGAAGTGTAGTTGGTGAGTTATGAATTGTTCCTTGTTGTCAGAGTCCCTATTTTCAAAGGCATTCAGTGATAACAAAGAGATGCTAAGTAACATTTTTGGGTGGGTTGGGTGATGGACTGGCATTGAAATCAGTGGGAAGCAGATGCCCAAGTCTTTATGTGCTTGTGAAAACTTTACTTGTCACCCATCCACTTGTTTGGCTCCTTACCAACCTTTGAAGATATGAAAATCTGACTATGTATCTTAGGGCTGGTACATCTTTTATTCGCCTACCTTTCTTTTTTTTTACCTTCTTCATAATTATAAAAGGAAAACCAAGTTTTCCCTTTCTTATGAATTCGCGCTCTGTGTATATTTTGAATGAAGAAAAGAAACTTCATGCCAACAGACAGGAAAGGTAAAACCAAAATTATTTAGAGAGAGAGTGGAAAAAATGCCTGTGCAAAAGGTGAAATGTTAGCATTCTAATTATATTTCAGATGAATAATGTTACTCTTAAAGCATTGTGTGATACTCTGACTTACGAACTTAAAATTAACTCAGAAACTTGCTGGTTTTTCTTAAAGTTCTCCATATAATTAAAAAATCAGAAATTCTTAATGAATTAAACTTCTTGATGCACTTCATTGATGCCCTCTACTACTATCTGTATCTTTTGAGTAAGTAATAGTAAGCTTAACCTTTAATGAAGACAAATGTAACTAAGCTTTAGATTGATTTATTTTTAGGAAAAAAAAAAAGTTTAAAAATCTGATTTAAATATAGTTGGATAAAATGGGTTTTGAGGTTGTTAAGTAGGATCTCTTGAGTTTAGACATACTTATTTTACTATAAAATTTGCAGGCTGAGTTTAGAAAAAGGGTGTTTTGTGCATGTCAAGACTCATACTATACAATCTTCTGAATTTATTGATGGAAGTGTTTCGTGTAGGTGGGGAGAACCTTGTGTTTGCAAGCACGTTCATGGTGAACAATAAGTGTTTGCATTTAAAACATAATGTAGCTGCTTGCTCTATCCTGATGCTGTATAGATTAAACTTGAAAGTACATTATTGAGAAGTAATTTGAAATTCTGCTTCTTGTATTAATATTATTAAAAAAAAAAACACAACACAAACAAAACAAAGAACCTAGGAAAGAGGAGGGAAATCTCTATTTCTTAGTGGATTGGTTTATTTGTATCCTGTTTCTTAAACAGTACTCCTGATTTGTGTGAAATAGGATAAATTACTTTTTTTTCCAGTTAAAGGGAAATGTGTCGGTATGGCTACTGGCATAGGAACCAAGCACAACATAACAACTAACGCTACCATAGTAGAATGTAAAATACGAAACTTGTAAGTAATGTGATCCTTTATGACAGGGAGGCCATCCATGGTTTTTAAGTACTTTTCCTACTCTTAAATAATGATACTGATTGACCTAGTTTAATGAAGGGGGTAGGCTAACACTAGTTTGCCAAAGAGATGACCCACAACTTTCATGAATTTTATTGGTGCTGTTGTTGATTCTATGTACGTATTATGCAGAACTTTTAATTTTGAGGACTGCATCTCTTTGATTCTGTTTTAGTTACAGGGAGTACTTTTGTTAATGTTCTAAAAATAAAAATACTATAAAGTGGTTTATTCAAGAACATTTTTCAGCTCCAAGTATACCTCATGTATTAGCAAATAGATAACTAAGTTTCAAAACTGTCATTTTAGAGCTTAGTAATTTTTATATTGTGCTGATTTCCTTGCCACTTCTGCTCTCCCTCGAAAAGATGATTGTGTGCTTGAAAATAGGCAAAGAATACTACTGTAATGAAATAATTGTAGTAGTATTTTTATCATGAAACAGTATAAAGAGAGAGTTGAGAACCTGTTGTTATAAAGGATTTGAGTATGATGGTGTTTAACTTGTGGTTTACTTCTTTGGAACTTTCAGAAGGTGTCAAAGGAAAGGAAACCTTTGTAGGCAATTAATGTGTTCAGTCCTTACTTCCACTAGAAATTCTGTAGTCAAAGATGCTGAGAACACTTGAGTTCCTATATTATGCCATTTCTTAATTTGTAAGATACCTGAATGCATGTCAGCGTGTGTTAGATATTCTAGATATTTTAAAAATATTTTACATGTTTTTTTCTTCCTTTACATAATCTGAAATAAAAGCAGAGAATTGTATTATGACAATAAATCACTGTAAAAAGGGCCATATTTTGTGTGTGTAAATACTATGTCAAGTCTTCATCTTAGTTATCTTGAAGCAATTTCTGTTTAAATGGAAAGCTAAAATAGCTGTATTGATTTAATCACAATTCCTGTGCATTTTCACTTTGAAACACTCTGTTCTGGAATGCACAGGCACTGTTGTTAACCCTTGGAAAAGAGGAGAAACAAAAGGAAATCAGTTTCCTCAGAATTTTATTTTCATTGAAGGCATTAAAAATGTAACTCAAATTCTGTATTCCTGACTCTTCGAACAAGCAGAACTGGAAAGTTTTTTCACTTGTAACTTTTCTGAATTTTAGGGGCTAGAAATGAGCAAGACCTGAGCTGTTTTCCCTGTAGATGTTCCTGTCATTCTGAAAATGACAACAATAGTGGCAATGCCACGCTACAGCTGCTTGAAATGTCTGCTGCTCTGGGCTCTTCTACAGAAGCTCTTTTAAAAAAGAGAGAAAAAGAAATTAAAAATGGCATTGATTAAGGGAAGTTGATTGTTACTTAATAGAAGGGAGTATGTGAAGAGAGAACCCAGTGCTCAAGAGAATCTTGGGAAAGAAGGACACAGGAAGAAAAGCACTTTTTGACCCCCTAATTTCTTTTGTTGCTGCACAGATTTTAAGCTTCTCATAGTATCAGACAAAGACTTTAAAAGGTTGAATCCTTAAGAGACATTTTAGTAAGTTTTCTTGAAAAGAATCCCAAAAGACTTCCATTTTTATTCAGGTTAAGTTCTAGTAGTAGTGCCATTGTCACAGTAAGGTCTGATCACCTTAAGGTCGTTGTTAAAGCAAAACATTCTATGCGGTTTGTTCCTTCTATCGTGATCTTTCCAGAGGGTTGGATATTATTGCTGGATTAGTCCTTTTTATGCTACTTAAGGATTTACTTTTTTCCCCAGCTGTTGCAAAGCGTGATGTTATATGTGAGCAGAAGATACTGAAGTTTTATTTTGAATTTCTTGTTTGAAGTTTATTTCTGAGAAAGTTTACCCTTTTGTAGATAGGAGCTCTGCCTCTTGGTAGAAGGTTTCACTGACCTAAAGAAGAATCGTCAACATGTCCAGAGCTTAGGTTACACCGAGGTAGCCTGGTTTCAGAATACTGAGTACTTAAAGAAGAGGACCAGCACCGTATGCTGCTCTTAGCTGGAAACCTATGTAAAGTGTCTCTTTTCTGTGTAAGTACACTATTGTGAACCTATAGCTAGGTTTTCTGAAAATTGGTTGTCTTGACCAGATATTGTGCGCTGTAATAGTCAAGTGGAAGGCTGAAGGGAGCATAAGTAACAAATCCAGTCATTATATGCTGGAATAATACAGAATCATAGAATAGTTTGAGCGTTAAAGATCATCTAGTCCACCCCCCCTACTACGAGCAGGGACGTCTTTCACTGGATCAGGTTGCTGAAAGCCCTGTCCACCCTGGTGGTAGCATTTAACGCTATTCAGAATTTATGTACAGTGTAGAAGGCGGCTCTGAGGAAAAAAAGGATAACCTCTAGATTATTAACTAGCAAAATGTTTGTTTACTTTCTTATATATTGCTTAATACAGATATAATGTAAATTTGTTCCTTTCCGTAACAAACTTTTTTCAGTCTTCGAAGTACCTACTCTCTGCCTCTTAAAAAGGTACAGAGTATGTTAATTGCAGAGCATTTCTCTTCCCACAAATTTTTTCCATTCAAAATAATAGCAATACAATAAGCCTTACTGGGTTTACGCCGGATTTGGAAAGGCTGGTCAATCCACAGTGGAGGATCAGGTTTTATCTCCTCTAAACCCCAGACCACCAGCAGGGACTCGGTATCCTCCAAACCTTTTCTAATACTTAATATCTGAATACTATTAATACTCTTTTCTATTTTTCAGCCTTCCTATAAAAGAATACAATTTCTCTTCCAGTATGCTCAACAAATTCTTAGTATGTCTACTCAGTGTTAAATAAGCTTAGAGTTTGAGTGTTTTTACTGCCTATTTCACAACAGCATTCTCATTGAGTAATTTTTTAGATGAAAGTAGGGTTGTTGGTTTCTTTTTTTTTTTTTTTTTTTTTTCCCTTCTAATATCCAAAATTTCTCTTCCTTCTGCCTTTAAAGCAATTTGCAATTATTATCTTCTGTGCCTGAGACAGGTATTTCCCAACAGGAAATCTGATCTTTGGGCTTTATCTGTATTCATCGTGCCTGTTTATTCTCTCTCTTTCATCTTTGTATATGTTCTAATGGCTTTACATTACAGTTATACAAAGCAAAAAGAAAATGCTTATAAATTCTTCATGATTATTATGTTGCTGGTAATTTTAAAATCTTCTCCGAAGGAGCGACACTTCATCTATCGTTCAGCTTTCCCCATGCTGCATCAGAATTAGTGTTAAGCCAGAGGCCATCTGTGTAGCGTTCAGTGTTTCTCTGGCTATATTAGTGAATTAAGTGTGCCTGCAGCTAATTGACACAAAATGGCTCATGTCCATACTCTTAGCCACAAAACAGGGGGGCTGTATCCAGATTTACTTCTGGGAATGGTCCCCTGACCAAAGGTAGCTTCTGAACAGTGCCTTTAAATTGCTTGAAGGAATGCTAATTGGCCTGGGCAGAAATTGTTTCAGGGCCTTTTCTAACAAATTAATAGTACAGGCAGTTCATTTCCATCCAGGGGAATGCTCACAGCAGTGTTGGTTTTACTGGTATAGATGTGTGGCCTTTACAGCTTTAGACAGCTAGATCGATGTTATTCCTTTATCATCATCTCTAAATTTGTACTTAGTTGCATTCTCAGAATACACTGGGATACTTCAGGCCCTATAACTGCATATTGTTACGTGATCAAAAGATGTAAAATTATTATCTTAGTTTCAGTCTGGATATGTTTGTGTTTATTTAAAACCTACAGGTATTTTTAAGTTGAATGTTTTTATGAAGGCCAGATTACATTCCTTCCTACAAACTAATTTCTGGTAAGATCTTGAGATAAAAAGTGGACTTTCTCCCAAAGCAGCTTTTTCCTCTCCACGTAGAACTTAAAGAATTTATGTTCCTATTGTGCAGAATCCCAGCAGGATCCTCTTAATCAGATTTTTTTTTTTATTCCATTCTAACTTTTTTCATTAATATTTGATCCATCTGGTAAAGTGTTTAAGAATTAATTAATTTTCATATTTTTGTTTGATTTACCACATAAATAGGGACATGTAAACTAGTACATTAGCTTTGATTATGTAGTCAAAGTGTGGAGTACAGGTTAGCAGAGAAATTGTAAATAGATTTAATTTCAGGAAAAGACTGATTTGTAAGGGGAAGGCAGAAAAGCACGACTGTTAAAATTGCTGATTCTGTGCAGAATCTAATGATGAAATTACAGATAGTTACATGTGGTGAAAAAATGACGTGGCAATGTATTTTTAATAAAGACTTGTAGATTCAGTAAATTTAAGAAACAGCCTGTAAGCATTAGGAATCAGTACATTCTATTTTATTTTTTTTTTATTCTGTGTTTTATGCTTTTACTTAGTACCTGCTGAAAGAAGTATTGTGGAAATGTTTACCGTGGTGGCTGGAGCAATTGCTGAAATCTAGAAAACCTATTTCTAGACTGCTATTTCAATGAGATTTAAATCTACAATTACTGTTCTCTTGTATAATATCCTTCTAATTAGCAGGCTTCCTACAGGAACCTTACCAGCCCTTCTTGTCAAAGTAGAGCCAGAATGTAGCAAAGAGTGTGGATTAATAATAGGCCAGGGAGAAAGGACCGTTTCCCAATAATTAAGGTAGTACTTTGCCCTTGTGGAGTCTGGACTTTGAAGCCGCATTCTAGAAACTGCTGATGAGTTTTGTGTTAAGAGTGTTTGAATAACATGCATAAGCAACATTTCTGTTGGCATAGTTATAATGAAATACACAAACACGAGGCATTATAAATTTTGTAGTGTTTTAAATCCGGAGAGTATTTTTATCTTTTCACGGCAGTCAGAAAAGTGTATAATATTCCTAAATTTCAGAAATATGCAAGGTAAGTATTTGCAGTTGAAAAGAAGTACGCGAGTCTTTGCAGATGAGACAGATTCCAGTTTAGCAAAGTGTTTTGGGTAGGTGTATAATTGTAATTGTAAGTATGTAATGTGAGACCATTTACATGTTGTGATATTTAGCTAGATCACACCTTTATAGGAGAAATTTATTCTACATAGCCAAGACAAGGTAAATGACTATTACCTTCTGTAATATTGTAGGTATCTGTGTTATTTATAATGATTTGAGAGAAACTCAAGAAAGAAGGAAAGAAACTTTGAGAGAAACTCAAGAAAGAACTGGAAATTCTTGGTAGGATAAATTATTTTCAGGGCATTATTGTTGTGTAAATAACTTTTATGTAATGGCTAGCAGGCAGAAAATTAAAGAATTTGCCTCTGGCATACAAAACCCCCTCAGTCTAGTTTCTCTAAAAACATGAATAAGTCCTTGGAAGTGCACGAGGGAATGGTTCGTAGCTTTGTTGTGCAAATACCGACCCTCTCTTTTTACGTACTCACTCATGGAACTGTGAACTAAAGACAACCTCCTTGATTGTGGGTACTACAAGGCCAGTTTGCACGCTGAATTTGGGGAAAAAGCTAAGACTGAATTGCCATAGAAATTTTCTCTTCAGTGAGAACAACTCTTCAGTCAGTGCCCTGGCAGAATGTTGTATTGCTGTAATAAACGTGTTCTCCACCCCCTTTTGCGTTTCCTGGGGGAAAAAAAGGGGGGGGGGAACCCCTCTTAATTTACATTTCATAATAGTTAAATAATAAACATGAGAAGTAGTGGGCAAACGAATCGATACCTGTTTATAATGCATATAGTTTTCTTCATATAGTTTTGTAAATATTTGTATGTTGCTTTTATAGCTTTATAGAGTCAGTAGGTCTTCCAGCCAGTTTAACAGCTGCTCGTGTTCACTGTTCTGAAAGTTGCACAGCGTTGTACACAATATACATGACATGTGTACGTGTGTATTTGCATTAAATTGTCTTTACGTATGTAGTTACTTGTCTCAGGAAGTACTTGGTTGTTTTATCTGGAGTGGTCAAAGCCCATAATATGTTTAATATACTTTTTCTATGTTTCTAATCTTGTGAGCGACTATTCGATTTTTAGCTTTAATATTTGGCAAAATACAAGCTGCTATTTTTAATGGAAGTTCTCACCTTTAAAACATGCTTTAAGTTATCACACTGTGTAGGAATTATAACTTTGTGTTCTGAGTTTTTTTTTAATAAATATGTATTCTTCTATGTATACCTTTATACATATATGAAAAAAATTTCCTCTTTAAATACACTTACTAGATAAATGTGTCTGTTGCTGTCAAAACACCACTCAGTCCTAGGATATGTTTGTGAAAGAATGCATGTAAACAAGTGATTTTTATTGTAGTATTTATTTTGACACTTGACTTAATGACCTAGATAGTGTTGACTGAACACAAGTTTTTATGTTCTGTGCAGACTCTGTATTACAAGACACGCTGTGTATAAGTAATGCTATGTAGGAAGCTGTATTTAGTTGGAATTATGATGATTATTGATTATTACTGTATCACAATACATCTTACAGTATAGAGACATTAGCTTGTATTGCTACCAGCCCTGCAGCGGATACAACAATCCTGAAAATTGTTGTAGAGACTTTCGTCATGCGGTGGCATTTGGGATTTTGGTGGCTGGCTGCAACGCGGTGGCTGGTGTGGGTGATAGTATGTTCTTGTGACTTGCTTTGGGCAAGGCACGCGATGCTGAGTTATCATGTCCTGCGCGTGCCTACAGTGATTCCTGAGATGTGCTACCATTTGTGTTAGTGCATCTTCGCCCTTCAGGTACCCTTGTGTTCAGGCACTGTGGGAAAATCTAGGTTGTACTGTGGATTGTTTCTCAAAATAGAGAAACTTTGGGGTTTTTCTAGAATTTGTGAGCATGTTATGGAGATAGCAAAAAATCTTGAGGATTCTGATGTTTTGTTTGAAGAACTAAACTCAGACTGCAGTGATACTTGACAGACTTGATGAGCTGTCATCCTAGGTGGCAACAGAATGACTGGAACATTAGTAAGATGAATACATCTGGGAATTGCCTTTGAAAAGTTAATTCCCAGATATAGACTGCAGAATTCATACTACTAATAATGGTACAGCTCAGATACTCCTGGATGTGAAGCCCATCAGATCAGATGAAACAGCTGCTGGAGCAGTAAGAGATGATGCTGGTTTTGAATTGGTTTTGACAAGCAGTGGAATTGCAGCAGAAGATTTAGTCCTGGAAAGTAACTGGACCGCAGCTGTGGATCACAAGTGGATTCAGTTTAAATTAAATTTAAAAATAAATGAAAACAAGCCTGTAAGTGAAGGATCTTAATTTCAGAAGAACAGGAGTAAATACATTTTAGTGTTAGTTACAGCATAGCACACCAGAACTTAGTTGCTTAACTGTCAAGACTTTGTCAACTGGGTCCACTGCCTTTACTGTGTGGAGACTTTCCCGTGCAGTCCTCCTGCCAGATTTGGCCACAGGATTTAAGAAGAGTTAGAGGAAAGTTAAAGGATTGTAGAAGTAGGAGGAGGACTACATTTGCTTTCAGCTACTACTTTGGCTAACAAATCTTCATGGTGAAAGAAACTTTTGCTTTTTATT
>NW_009604222.1:0-38141 GCF_000690535.1 Cariama cristata | reverse complement strand
CCCCCCCCCCTTCTGTAACAACATGGAGGTCCTCTTAACTTAGAGACGGTCAAAATACCTGTTTTCTTCTCCTGTTCTCAGTTATCCAGTGTATTTATCCAGAATCTGTTGGAGTTCTTGGTGGTGCAGTTTCTTCAGAGGCTTCTGTTGTTTCCTCCCAGCCACCCCAGTCTTTTGAAGTTGTGCTCCAGCATACACATAGTTGGCTGGCATAAGTCTTCTATTATTTTCTTTCTAAATTGGAGCATTATTAGTATGAAAGCATAAAATAGTACCTTAATTTCTTTCCTCTTGGTGTTCCCATAGATATTAAGAATGTATTTTCAGTGACTTTAGAATTACTTTTTTTTTTTTTTTTACTTGAAAGCATTGCATTTTTTTCTTGTTGTTGTAATGTTTAACAAAGTGAGACTTTCAGGATTGCTGATGCTCATGAATTTTACACTCCTTTTTCTAACAGTAGATAATATGCACCAGTCTGCTGTGTGCTCTAGCAGCAGGAGAGTCCAGCATAAGCGCGTTGGCCCTGTTGAGAAACGGCCTTCCTTGTGATTAAAATACCGCCTGCCGTTAGGCTTCATAAATGGATCAGATTTTCAAGTAACTGTAGCAGGCATAGATTCATGGTATAGGACTACAATGGATTGTCTGATAAAGATGTTATCTTTTTAAAAAGTTTGCAGTTTTTGATTGGCACCACAAGTTCATGAGTTGTGCCTTGTGAAGAAGTCAGGTGTACAACTGGGTAAACCATACGTGAGTGCACGCACCAGTGTGCTGCGTGTAGTAGGGAGGAATGTTATTGAAAGCCTGAGAGGTATTTGTTTTTTTCGTTTCAAAACCTTACAATAATAGGCGGGTTTTAATTTTTTTTTTTTTTCCCCCCTGCTACCTCCCCTATTTTTAGTTACTTTTATTGTTTTACCCAAGCATGGAACCCTCTTCTGAAAACTTTCTGGTTGGCATAGCATTGCCACCAGGAATTCGTTAGTCCTTCGGATCAGGGCAAGAGTCGTGTCGAATTAGGGGCAAAGAGAGACCTTATGCAACGATTCTCCCTTAGAGTGACACAAACTGGAATATGGAGTAGTGTGAAATCCTTATTACAGTAAGGATTTTGTCTCATGATTACCTAGGATGATGCTGTTAATAGGATTGCAAATGGGGAGAGGAGATGCAAGAGAATGAGCAGAAAAAGCGTCTCTGTCTTGCTTCGTAGCAGAAGGCTAACAGAATTGGTGCAAGGTCATGTCAGTCACCTGCTAATTATGCTGCCGAAAAGACAGTTTCAGGAACGATCAGGTGGAGAGCTCTGGTGGGAATGGTACCTGCTTGTTCTTCAGCTGAATACAAAGATAAGGAATTGATAGTTGGTCTGTGATGATTGATGGCTGCACTGTTTTGCCAGGCACTGGCTTAATATATATTTGGCAAATTCACTGTATCCTGGTATGGGGAGCCAAAATACCCAAATAAGCCGGGTGTTTTATACTGTTACATAAAATAAGTTGACAAATACTAAGGAAGTATGTGGTGGACCCTAAATTTTCACTTGGGTACCATAGTGATCTAAAAGTCTAGATGCCTTTTTTATTCAAATTCTCCACTTTTACGAGAAGCAGATTCCAAAGATACCAGAAATGTTTCCCAAATGCTAGCTTGAGAGCTTGCAGTATACTATAAGCACATTCAGGGCTACTGCTGATAGTAAATTCTACATACCACTAACTGTACTTAGGGTAGACTTCCTTTTATTAGTATTTTTTTCCCCAGGTATCTGAAAACAACCCAGAAAGTAACTTGGCTGAATAAAAACTTGTGTTGTTACTTAAATGAGTATTTTTAATGGACACAAATATTATTCGTCTTCATGGAACTTATTTTCTCACAGACTTGAATGGAACAAAATGACTTACTGAAGTTCTGTCAGAGGAACAGAATGTGTCATATGTGAATTTGGTTTTCAAAGGGATATGATCTTTTGATTTCCAACTCAAGGGATCCTTAAAGGAACCAAGTTTTCAGAAAGCATTGAAATCGCCTGCCCTTCAAAAAGTAGCCAGCCCTCACACGTCTCTGCCCACGTGTTTTCCCATCTTTCAGTACTTTGCATATCTGGTAGTTCTAGCTGTTCACCAGCCGTGTGTGTTGTGGTGTGTGTTTTTGGTTTGGTTTTTTTTTTTTTTTGGGGGGGTGTGTGTTGTTTATTTTGGAGGAGGTGGGGGGTTTGTTGTTTCTTTTGTGTGTGTTGTTTGCTTTGGGTTTGTGTTTTTGTTGGCGTGTTTTTAGTTTTTTGGCTTTTATTAAAGACGTCTTTCAAATTTTATACCCCTTATACATTGCTTGTTTCATTAGTAGTTTTGTTCTGGTCCTTTGTTTAGTTAGTTGCTTTAGTTCCTTTTGGTACATATTAGCTGCATCTTTTGGGGCCTGATCATTCCTTTGGTGTTGAAATTAAAGGAGAAGATTAGAAGATTGGAAGATTGAGACCTGTGCTGTTGATGTGTACCACCTGTGACTTCACTAAATTGAGGAAGCATTCTGAATTCCTGAAGACCTTTTTTGTGATGAAAGTATGCTTTTCTAGTCTATAGCAACAGATCGAAGTTGTTCTGAAACATGAGGTTAACCTTTTGTAAATATCTGATTATAATTGATGAGCTTTTGCACAACTGTTTTTCAGTAATAGAAAAACTCCATTTATTATTCTTAACTTTCTTGTCTCTTTAGAGCAAGACCTGTCTTTATGATGAGTATTCTGTTGTTTGCTTAGTAGCTGAATGCCAGACTGGTAAGATTAGAACTTAAGACTAGTAAAGCTCATTTACAAGCTAATTTGCAAAGCTCCTTCTCTACACTAAAATTCCAGGTCATGTATTCTCTCTGCTGGAAACAAAAGGAGGTTTTGGAGGATTGAGGTCTGTACAGCTGTCTGTAAACAGCCTGTACTTATGTAGCATAAAGGAATCATACTAAAGCAGTCTATTATGGTCTGGTTATGATGGTTGAAACTCAGTACTGCAGTGCTGTTAAACTGGATGGATTCAGAAACAGTGGAACGTCCTCCCTCTAAACTAGTAGTATCTTAAAAGGAGCAAATGTACCTGTTAGAGATGGGGAAGGTGTTTATGTTTGTCATGTAGTGTTTTGTTTTGGTTTTAGCCTTTGTAACAACTTTGGGGTTGTTGGGGGCTTTAATTTGGTTTGTTGTTTGTTTTTTCCCTCAGCAAACTTGGTTAGTTTGGGGTGAGATAGGAAAGAGGGAGTGCTCTTTGAAGAGGTGGAACTTTGGTAAATTGAACAACAACAAAAAGAGCTGAGAATTTAAGAAAGTGAATATGGTACTTGCTTTGGCATAGGGAAAAATTAGATCATTGCAAAGATCATCATATCATAAGGTTGATTTGAATCTTGGCTTCCTATGAAATATTTAATAAGACATTTGTGAGAACTTTGTGAGAGTTGTCAACACTGGAAAAAATTAGGACTATTTTAGTTTGCAGTGGTCTTTTAATTTATACATAAAATTTTTCTGCCCTGCTCCCCGCCCGAGTTTTCTTAATCAGACTGAGTGGGAAACATGTAATTGTTTAGTTTCAGAGAGGGAAGAAGGAAAATAGATTTTGAAATTTCAGCGTTTCTGTGTTTGGCAGAACTGTTTTAACATACTTTAATAAAGTAGGTATTAGCAGAGGCACACATCTAGGATATTCATATTGTTCACCTCTCCTGGGACATGGCTTTAATAAAAAGCATAAGGTTCAGCGTTAGTATTTTAAAGTATGGAATAACGTGGATGATTTTATGATGTTTTAACATACTTTAATAAAGTAGGTATTAGCAGAGGCACACATCTAGGATATTCATATTGTTCACCTCTCCTGGGACATGGCTTTAATAAAAAGCATAAGGTTCAGCGTTAGTATTTAAAGTATGGAACAACGTGGATTATTTTATGATATAGAAGGCTTTTTTAAAAATGCTTAAATAGCTATTCATTCTTGGTAGAATGGACAAGTCCAGAAAAAGATGGTGGTAGATTTGCAAACTGTATTTTGAGTACTATACGTGTTTCAGTATAGGGATTTTTACTTCATCTTATTAAATATTCTTATGAAATCTTATATTCAGTAATGAAAGTGGTTTATGCTAAGCTTAAGCTTTGACTCAGACCAACAAATAAGAGGAAATTGGGTCTAGCCATGGCACTTCTAAAGTCCCATGAGAGAAGCTAAGGCAGTGTAGCTTCTGCAGCGTAGAAATGGTCCATGTGCATCATCTCCTTGCCATCCTCAGCTGTGCACACCTGCTGTTGCCTCTGCATCAGCTCTGGTATTCATCTCACCACTCTTCAGTCTGAAAAAATCAGTGGAAAGCCAACCTAGAATCCTCTTGGTTTGCTGAATGAGCTCGCTGAAGAGTGGAAGACTGGACGGTCAGAAGGATGGAAGGTCAAGCTGTCTCTGACCTACTCCTTTAGGTCTTGATCATAAACGCACATTTATGTGGGCTTTGTTTCAATTGATTGGACTTTTCATAGATTTGACTAATCTGATTCAGGACATTGTGAAGGCCTTATCTTTTCCTCGATTTCGACAGCTTTTGATGATCTCATAGGAGTACAAAGCAAAGTGTGTGTGTGTGCATGTGTCGGAAAGATCAGCTTTAGATTTTTAGGTTTCCTTTTCACTTAGTATCAGCAGTTGAACTAGTTTTGTGAAATCATCTTTTCAACATTGATCGCCTCAATTATAGTACAAACTCATTCAAACCATGATGACAACAATGATGACAGATTCAGTGGTTTACTGAACTGTTTAAAAGATAACAAACAAATGCTGGTAGCAGGTAGAAGACTAGGCTTTTGCAGTGAGCAACGTTTAACTGGAAGTATTGTAATTGTTCCCATGGTTCATTTTGGACCAGGGTAAATTGGAAATATTGTGGTCCTGTGTACTATTAGACTTGCACATAGTTCAGGATCTTGCACAACTGTGTTCTTTCTCAGGATTTTAGAAGCCTCTATTAAGTTTACTTTAAAATACCAATCACTAATGCGTACAGGTGGGAATTTAGCCTGTCAGAATATGTAAGCCACTGGTGTTTTTTCAGTTCATACTCACTACAATATTTTCTGAGTTCAGAATGGTCAGAATAGGGAAGAGATGCTGATCAGTGTGTAAGGGTACATAGCTCAAACCAGTGAGCCTTAAATAAATGCTTCTTTTGCTGAAGAATGAAATACTTTCAAGATGATTGAAACCCATGGATTTCTAGCTTTCACAATCAGAGATGAGTATTTTATCCCAGTAAACCTTGTTTTTGTAGCTATGTTAGGGTATCTACACAGTTATTTTGGGAAACCGGTACAGATATGCTTTAGAATGCATGGGATCCTGGGGCATGTAAGATTGCATGGTGCGTTATTCACCAGGCATTCTTTTTTTGACTGTACACCTGGAATGTTTGGCTATGCTACTATAGCTTCGTGCTTTTTAAAAATCTTTTAATCAGTTAGATTCCTCAGTGGACGTATTTCTCCCTTCATGACTTTTAAACTGCTTAATCCCATGGTATATTTAATATTAATCCCCCATGCAGAACTTGAGCATGGTTCTCAATTGAGCTCTAACATGCTCTCCAGTGTGTACACACACACACGCATATATATAAAAGCTTATATAAAAAAGTTATCCTAAAATGTTTAAGAAGTTCTCAAGTAAATGATAATATGGAAAATGAAAATGTTCACATCTAATCTTTTTGTGTGTGTGTGATTGCCATATTCAGGGATGTAGTGTTCATTTATGGAGTGCCTAACAATTCATTGATATTGGAAGGAAATGATTTTTTTTTTTTGAATAAAGCTTGAATAGCTGAAACCAGATAATAAAGCAGAATAAGGCGATGGTATTACTTCTCTGATAAAATGCAAGAAGGAAATAAAATAAGGAGTTATGTAAATACTTAGGTGAGGTTCTCTAAATGACCATTTTAATGCAACAAAGAAATAGATT
The DNA here is from genome assembly GCF_000690535.1 of Cariama cristata. NCBI lineage: Eukaryota > Metazoa > Chordata > Aves > Cariamiformes > Cariamidae > Cariama > Cariama cristata. The sequence continues at coordinate 32,124 of NW_009604222.1, read as the reverse complement.
CTTTAGAAGAGATGCACTCTTTCGTGTGTGTCCCGTCCCGTGTCCAACCCCCCCCCTCCCCGCTCCCTTGGGGTAGTGTCTTTGCTCATATGCTGAGAATCACCTTTTGCCGTATAGAAGCTATGGATTGAATTTGGTTTTAATCTTTGGATATAAGATGTAAGGTGAAGGAAAGAAGCGAGATAAAAGGGTGAGGAAAGTGTAGTGGAAGAGAAGAATTAGGATTTAAATTGAAAAACTTGTAGGTAGGAGAGTGTTGAGTGCTATGGGTTTTAAAAAGTTACAAACAACTTCATTGTATAGGATTTTACTTTTCTGCAGGTTCTAAATTGGAACATAATTTGCATAAATGAGGATTTTTAGTTTTAAGAAAAAACCCAGCCATATTTAAGTGTAATTTTTGTATGTTAAAATCCATAAAAGCAAATGATAGTGCATGGAAGATTTTTGCTGGCTCCTTAACCCACTCGAGAGCCTACGTAGGGCAACGGGTGCTATAGCAGTGGCTCACATAACAGTAATGTATATAGTACTTTGAATATCCTCAACACTAGTCCGACACAAATCATAGTTGCATGTGATACTGTACACTGTGTTATGCCTTATTAACTCTGAAACTTTTCCCTTTGTTCTGAAATGTATTGTTTCCTTAAAAAAAAAAAGTTTGCTAACATTTTAAAGGTGTGGTTATGTCACTGATATCTCACTTCATCAAATAATTGTTAGTTTAATGCATGTGAAATATTCCCCAGAGGTGAATGAGAATACTGTTTTCTTAAAATCTTTCTGGTTCACCGTGAGTTAATGACTTCAGTGTCTACTGACAAAAATGATACCAAAAGCTTGGTTTTTTCCTCATATATTAAATACTGTTAGCATGTACAAAGAAGAAGGTAAATGTTTTAAATTATTTCCTGATTATACAATATTTTTATTATGGTTTAATTGATATTGTCAGTTTTCAGCACAGTGAACGTTTATAAGTTTAGGCAGCTTTGTGATCTTGGCAGAATTTCATGAAGGGTTTTGCAACTATCTATCAGTGTGAAGCTAAGGCTACAGTCAGCCTTTTAAGTTGACTTTATATATTGGAGTTTGGAAAGTTTTGAAAGTTACAGTTTTTAATGCTAAATTAACTGTTAATTGAGATAATTAATTTACCAAGCTGACTGACTGTTTAATTTTGGTGTATATACCTTCAGTGCTTGTAGTCCATTCTGCATACAGTATATCAACATTATTATTTTTTTTTCTGAAGAGGTTTGAAGGGATTTCCAGTAGTCATTAGCCAGAGCCATGGCTCAGAACTTCTGATCAGGTCAGGAAAAGAACAAAAAAGTATTTTTCTGGACTTGACCTCAGTATGTGTGTTGGTAACCTACACAGAGTAATTTTTATGATGCTTCCACCTGCAGAGTTACCTCAGGTAGCACATGCTGATTTGGGAAAAATGGACTTGGTCCAAGAGAGCTCAATGGCTTGCAATTTAGTTAGGGATTGTTGTTGAGAAATATGAAGAAATTTAATATCTAAATACATAATTCCATCTATCTGTATTTTCTGTATCGTCTATTGTTAGTCTGACTCACATTTTATGTTTTATACCACTTTGATTCTTGTTTCCAGTAAATCTCCATGTTTGTACAGTTTATTTCCTTTGGCAGTTCAGCTCTTGGGGGAAAAAGGATTTAGTTGTACTATATATATTCAAAACCTTTGTGTTTTGTGTGGTTTTTTTTTTTATTCCAGTTATCTAGAAAAGTATGAAAAAGTCCATCATTTTGGGGAGGAGGATGATGAGGTACAACCAGGCAATCCAAAGCCACAACTTCCTATTGGTGCAATTCCAACTTCCTATAACTACCAGCAACACAGTGTGTCAGGTAAATTTTTGAGGAAAAAAGTGCTATTTTTTCCATATACATACGTGTATATATATATGTATTTCAACAGGCCACAGAAATAATATGTAGATAAATTTTTAAAATTATTATAATGATCAAATCTGTAGGTCACGCAAATTATTAGTTTAATATACTCAAAAACCTTTCCACTGTGAACCAAACCCAAATAAATATGAAAATCCATAAACTGTTTCTCTTTCTAATTAGCAGGGCTAAATAGTGACTTGTCTTGAAAAAATGCACCTTGAAAATTCGCAGATTATGGTTCTGTCACATCAGTCATTTCTCTACAGAGCCAAATACCTGAATTGAGTATACAATTAATTAAGCTTTAAAATCTGAGGAATGAAGCACATGTGTAAGGAGCAAGGTTCAACACGATTATAATTAAGAGACCAAAGTATCAAAACTTGAACCAGTAAACAAATCAGAAGCTGGTGGACTCTGTGGCATGGATGTGTAATTCATTGTGTAGAAAGTGACTCCAAATTGTGTTAAAGTTCTATTGTGCTTTAATTGAAGTTTGCATTTTCAAAGCTTTTCTTTGAGAGAACAAACTGCAGTATTGCATTCTGGAGATGATGAAGGAATTAATACTAACTGGAAAGGTACGCAGCTAAGTAGAATGTGTTCAGCATTTTGGCCAAAGACTAATGGAAAAAAATAAATTGAGTACTGTAAAAACTTGTTAAAAGCCACAATACCTTATTAATAAACTTAAAATTACTTATTGTTCCTGATAATATTGCTTAATGTATTATCTGAATATTAATTAGTTTAGATATGAAAACATTGGTTTTTGTTTTTTTTCCTTATTTAGATTATCTTCGTCAAAGCTATGGGCTGTCTATGGACTTAAACTCACCAAATGACTATAATAAATTGGTGCTTTCACTGTTATCTGGACTCCCAAATGAAGTGGACTTTGCAATTAATGTATGTACTCTTCTTTCAAACGAAAGCAAGCATGTTATGCAGCTTGAAAAGGATCCTAAAATCATCACTTTACTACTTGCAAATGCTGGGGTGTTTGATGACAGTAAGTATATAACAACATTTTTTAACAGAAAGAATTGATACCTGTTGTAGCATCTTTTACAACCCTTGATTGATAATGAAAGTGTTTGTAACTTATTGCGCTGTAATATATCCAGTTTTTACTTTGTCCACAGTTACAGTTTTTTTCAGATGTTACAAATACCTTTTAAGTTAGGTAATTTAAAACAGTGTTGTTTAACAGTTCAGTGATAGTTTAATTGTCCAAGATGCTCAAATTCACAGCATTGGATTTGATTTCCATCCACCTGTAGCATATTACTGCTTTCTTCTGAACGTGTAGGACCATGCTGACTTTTCATAATTCTTTTCTAGTAGCAGTCAGAAATTTAACAATTAAAAAAGGGCAGTCTGAAAACAATGACCCACTAGGATTTTTATCCTGATACTTCACTACACATTCAAGTGTAGTGAAATTCAGAATACAAGAGGTAAAAATCTTAATCTGAGTTTCAGAATTACTTAATGTGTTAGCACATAAATTTTAAAAGTGAGTCTATTCCATCAAAATATTTCAGTATGTGAAATAAATTCTTCTGACTTGTTCAGTGTGACCTCCATGCCAAATTGTTCCTTGTTAATTGCTTGTTTGTCTTTCTGTCAAGGCGGGGGTGAATAAATTAACCCAAACCATCCTAAAATCATAACAGCATAGCTCCCGTCTTGTGGTGGTGAGGAGGAAGTATTTATTTGGTTTATGTATTTGGTTTGTGTTTTTTTTTTTTTGGTAGTGAATTTCAGAAATTACCACCATAAGAAATTGCTCAATTGAGCTTTTTCAGCTAAGTATATTTAAGTCTGCTAGTACAGATGATCATATCTGAGTATAAATCTACTTTGCATGTGTAAGCACAAACGTAGTATGATTATGTCAGGAGATTCTGTTTTAAAATTCTGGGGAAGAATCAGTGTTAGACAATGTGTACTGTTTGTTGGGTTTTTTTTTTTTCAATCATTAGCATTTTTACATAATGATTTGTAGCTTCCCTCTCCTCCCCCCAACATTGCGTTAGTGGTCTCCAGCTTCTCTCTCTGTTTTTGCTTTCTACCTGTGCCCTTCAGATATGGTTAGATCATTTAGTGTGTGCAGTCACAAGAACTTTCAAAGAAACATATTTGAAAGGAAGCTAAAGTGAAGCTTAGTTCTGAATGTTAGTGATTGCAGGATGCTTGCTCTCTGGATATTTGAGTTTACCATCACTCCTCTGTTCTTTTGATGGAACTTGCATGGACTTAGGTGTTTACAAATAATTTGGTCAAGTTTTGTGTTGCTATTTCATTACTTTTTTGGATGTTGCAAAGGTAGACAGTGGGTTTTTTTGAGTTCTTAACTTGGAATCTGAGCACAGGCTTGTTCCATAGCTGGTCTGTATTACTCCTTACATTGAAAAATATTTGAGGTAAAGCCGAGAGGAATGACGAGCATGTAGTGGACTTGCTCTTTTCATTCCCTGGGGAAAACTTCATTTTTATCTTACCTGATTACATCTTCTGGATAAATCCAGGGAGTGTCCTGGCAGCATTAGGTAAATTAATTGGGACAAATTCGTGAAAGAGAGGGGGTGTGTGTTTACTTATTTTTGAAGCATAAAACTTTGATTTGAAATGCTTACATGCTTTTGTATTATAAATAATACAATCTGTCAGGTTTGGTGATTAAATGAAATCTCAAATTAGCAAATTCAGGTAGTATGAAAATACTGTCACAATGGTTTCAGGTGTAAATAAAAGATAGCTGATTAACTTTATTTAATGTGAGTTTTAGATTTGGCTTGTCTATAATTAAGGTTTTATCATTGTTAGTATTTATCATGCAGTGTTTCTAGGTAACAAGTAAAATAAGTCTTCAGCTTTTTTTTTCCCTGTACAGTTTGAGATCTCAGTTACATTGCAGGTGATAGGACAACCCCAGGGGGTTGGGGTGCTTCGTATCTTCAGTTTGGAGTGCTGCATAAGCCTTCATTTGGATTCTATGAGTTGAAAGCTGATGTGGTCTTGGAATTGAGATTTGTAGCAATTTGCTCAAAACAATAAAGCATTATGACCGAAAAGTGTAACTTAAACCTGTCATTAGTTCATTACAGAACTACTGCAAGACAGAGTGTATTTTTGGATCAGCTCAGTCGTTGAGTCAGATTGATGGAGTCTTTGCTGCTTTCAAGAAGTGATAATTAGAAAATTTGTAGTAGTGGCTCTACTAAACACCCAAGATCATCCTTTATGCTTCCTGGTTAAATACTGACTTTGAATTCAGTGCTGTCAAGATCTCACTGCTACTGTTACATTTTTTAGAAAACATTAGTGGGAATTTGTTTAATTACTAAAGTAATGTTTACAAGTTACACAGTGCACATGGAAAACAGATGATGTGTGGTTGAAAAATTGATAGTGATCATGACTCCTGGAAAAGAGCTGTGGAAAAGTTTCCCATGTGTTTTTGAAAGGGTTCACAAACTAGTCCATTCTTTATGGACTACTTACTCTCAATTTAAACTGTAAAACTGCAGTAGTAGTTAATTACATTACTGTAGAAATTTCCGTTGGTTTATGCAGGACTTTTTAATGAAAAGGAAATACTGGAAGAGTCTGTAGTGTTGTTGAAGCTTTATTTAGTTTATGGATTAGTTAAAAGTCAAACAAAAATGTTCACTTTTGGTTTTTTGTTTTTTTTTTTTTTTACTAAATTCTTTTTATGCTTAAAGCTTTAGGATCATTTTCTGCTGTATTTGGAGAAGAATGGAAGGAGAAAACTGATAGAGATTTTGTTAAGGTAATTTAAAAATTATTAAAATAATTTTGAACTGCATATGATGGGTATCAAAACCTTTAAAAAGATAGAAAATTGTAAGATATACTAGCATATGTCTTTAGAATTACTCTCAGTGTTATTCCTTAGATTTAAGTATAACAGGACACTAAATCACAGTTGTCATAAAATGTTTGGATAAGCAGGAGGAAATGTATTAAGAAAAAATAGGTGTAGGCAAATGAATAAAGAGGTTCCATGTTTCTTTTTATAAGCAAGCTAGTATGTGTGAGGAAGAGGAAGATTGGCCACCATATTTAGCAAGAGAAAGCAATGATTCTTTTTTTTTTTAAACTGCCACAATCAGTAAAGAATCATTCTGAATTATGAAAATTAAGTCCGTAACGTAAGAAGCATAGGACAAATTTAAATAAGTAGGCAATGTTGCAAGTTTGTTTCAGTTAAACTATTTTTGCACAAGGCTTTTTTATCTTTCCACTAGAGGGCATGATCTACTGTACAAGTAATGAAATGAGGTAAAAATAGAACTAAAGTTTCTTTGTATAAGTGCTTCCTCTTTATTCTAGATGAGCATTTTGAGGTGAATGAGAGCATGAAATATGTTATAGCTGAAAGAGTTTTGACATTTTGGCATAGTTGCTATGATATACAATTTCCTTAAATTGAATTTCAGGTGATTATTTATGTGGCTAAAATAGGAGAAAGGTAGATTAAAATATATTTTGATAACTTACATTTTTTATTAAGTAAAAATGTGAGGAGATAAGCTGCTGAGTTCCTGTTGAACTCATAGCTGGGTTTCTGCTCAGTTTCTTAATCGTCTCATATACTGAAATGTCTTATCAGTGTTATAGAGAAATATTTGTTAGGAGCTTTTTCCATTTGTCTTTTGTTTTATTTTTATGTAACTCAATTTTGGGACAAGTTGGACCATAGTAGTGTTAGGTAAATAATAAGTATTGCTGAAATATCAGTGAATAGATTCCCTAACCAAAATTTCCTAGATAAAGGTAAGAACAAAAAAGGTAAGCACTCATATTTGTTAGTATGTGAACTTGAAAATATGGTTCAAATGTGCTGAAGCTAAGTGTAAAAAATAATGCTTCATAATCGTTGTTTCCATTTTCCATTGAAAAATATGTCCAGAAGTACTGTAGGTTGTGTTTTGGTTTGTTTTTTTTTCAAAAGCACTTAGCACTTCTGTGTTGATTCACCCTAAACTGTCACAGACTGTTGCTGATCTAGAGCAGCAACAAGCGCTGTGTCTGGATCTGTAAACATTTAAAGTCACACAGAATTCTAATTTATTATATGTTCATTAATTATATAAACTTAAGTAATTGTGATAGATAAGGACAGATGGTTCTGATAAATGTTTTTAACGAAGTGTTAAGTCGAACCACTGTAACTGCAATAAGGTTTACTAATAAGAATCTTGGATGCTCTCCAAGATCTATTTTTGAACATTACAACATGTATAGTACCACTCTGTAGTGAAATACTGCTGAAAGCATGTCAGAAACTAACACCGGATCTAAAAATATCTCTCAATGCCAAGAATCCAGATTTTTCAGAGCATCTTACTTCAAGCATTTGTTTGACCCTACTACTGGAAGTAATTTGTTTTGTATTACAGCTGTGGCTGTGTCAAAACAAAAATCAGGGGAAGCATTATGGGAGCTTCATGACATAGGAGAGGGAGATTTGATTGGCAGGGTAGAGATGGTGTATCTGTTCAGGTTTGGTTTTGGGTTGTTTTTTTTTTTGTTTTTTAAATTTGCATTTACAACTTTAAGATTAATAGAATGGCTATTGAATGTGTGTCCCTCCTTTCACTGTTCACATTGTCTTTTTTTAAAATTCTTCTTTATTTGTTTGGGTTTTTTTTCATTTTACTGTCAGTTCTCTGTGTCTTGATTTTTTGTAAGGTTGTCGTTCCAGTTTGTTTCTCTGCTGTAATGGCAGCAGATTAGAAATTTATGTAAAGATGAAAACAGAAAAGAGTTTTTAAGTGGGGGAGGAAAAATGCAGAACTATGCATTAATAAAGTATAGTGATGGCACGAACACACAAATGTTAGAGGTTCATAGAAAGTAGGGTGGGAAAAGCAGTTTCTTAAACCATGAATTCTAAACTAATAAGAATTGAATCGATAGAAATTTTGTTGAGTTTGTAAATGTTACCCTCAGACTGTAGTGGATTTTTCATGTGTTGTTGGATTTTTGCAGTTGAAAGTGGCTGAGAAATATTAGAAGTCTTGAAGCTGTTCTGAGAATGATTCTCAGGGTTAAATTCAGGATTCATAGAGAAATCGTGAACTCGGATTCTTGGCCATTGAGTGTCAGTTTCAGTGTTGGTATGTCAGTTTTATGCAAAAAAGTTTTTTTTAAAAAAACTCAAACATTGAACTCCTATTGTTAGCTGAAAATAGCTTTTGAAATGCAGCTAAACAAATATAAATGATCTGCAAGATATGCTCAGAATATTTGACATTTCACCTATGTAGCTACTCTTACTAACTTTTTTCCAAGCTCCTATTCCTGCTTATTGAAATATATGAACATAAACTTGGAACTTTGGATTCTGTAGAGCCGTTTAGTTTCTGTATTTCAGTGTGTTTATACAGACATTGGGGGTAATTTTAGAATTATGTGCATAAACTAAGATGTTTTGTAGGAGTTTTTAATATTCACTTAAAATAGACGTTTTTGTTTTTAGTCTCTTAATAATATTAGTATTTTAAAATCAGTTTTCAATAAAGAAAAATTGCCATATGTTTTTCTTCATTGTTTCTCTCTTCATTCAACTGTATCTTCGCACACTAGGAGTGGTACAGCATCAGTATTGGTATTTGCCACCGTTAAGTATCTACGCAGTAACTGCTGGTTATTTGCTATTCAGTCAGCTCTTCATTTCTGTATTAATTTAACATAAAGAATTTGTCAATTGTTTCAGCCTGAATACTTTGATATTTATATTCTGCTGTTCTCTAGTTTTGTCTTAAAATCATTCTACTTTACATATGTGGTACTATGACTTTCAGAACAGTCTACTTGTTTGGTAGTGTCATATTCATGAGCAGAGGAGCTTGCCTATTTAGTTATGTCCTCCAGCATCACTACTGCTCCAGCTGAAGTTGAAGATGAAAACCAATGTGTTTATACTAAACTTTGAGGGAATCAATTACCTTTTTAAAAAATTTTTTCCCCTTCCCCCAATCCTCACTGCGTTATAAAGAAACTGTTTGGAAAATTCGTAATTTCCATGATCTTATCCGCAGCGCCACATATTTTCTCACTTTGTACAGAGCTTCCCTCAAAACTGAATCAAATGTCTTTACTAGTCAGTGAATCTGTTCCATTAATTGTCAGAATTTGGATATCATTTCAGTTGAACCTGCTGTTATCCCTTATAGCTATGTTAATTTGTTGCTTTCTCCCCTCTTGATTTTTCCTGATGCTGTTAGTAAGCTTAAATCTCGAGTTAGCTGGAGTGACTGCATGCCCTTACTTAAGCGTTGGAACAACTAGCCCGTCATCTTACATCTCGTCTTGTTTTGTTTTGTCGTCCCCATCCCCAAGCTCTGATGACATCCTGCTGAGATGTTTTCTCATCTACTCTGGAAGCTTTCCCGTTTTTAACTGTTTCATTTCACTTTGAATTTCTTCCTGTTAGCAAGGTTCACTTGTGAGTATAGTTTGTCTTTCAAGAGTGACTTGTTTATACAGCATGCTTATAATCAGGCAGATTTAGCTGTTTTTCCAGGTATTTCTTTCATGTCTCCAGCAGCAGCCCACTATCTGAGGTAGTGTATGAATAATTACATTACATTGTTTCATTCGCCATTCATTTCTGTTTACTTCAGTTTAAGCATTTGGATTTGATGTTTTTGGACTTCTTGAGGCCTCCTCTACCTGTAGAATTCCAAAATCCATGTTTACGCAGTTTTTGTGCTTGCTTTATTGCTTTGCGTAATGCTTTAGTTCTCTGGTTTCAGGTTTGTTTTTTTTTTTCTTTGTGAAGTTCTTCTTTTGTTGTCCAGTTCCTTCTTTGTATAAGTTAAATAATAATTTTCTTTCCTGTGCATTTATTCTTTGATTCTTTCTCACATAGTGTGTAGAGAGAGATGTGTTTAAATGCCTGAAATACTTCTCAGATGTCACCTTTCTTGTCCCTCACAGTGATCTGTCAACTGACTTGAGTCCAGTTGCTCTCATATTTTTCTTGGACAATAATTAGTCATGATCATTGCCACATTATATTATTTGTATGTCCATTGTTTTTATGGACAGTAGTTTGGTTAATCTGATTTCCAGTGAATTCTCTGTAATCCTGTGTATCTTTTTGCAAAGGAACTTGGCTGCTGACAGAACTCGGATTGTGAATCAAGTTCTTTACCTTTGTCCGTTATCTCTTAGCATCTGGATGTCACGTAGTCAAGTGTTCTTTGCCTGCTTCCAAGTTTTAGCTTTACATCCTGTTGCCAGTGTATCATGATCTAAAATATATATATAGGAATAACTATTGATAAAGAGCTTCACTTTTTCATCCTTTCTTGTTAATTTCTGTTGATACGTGGTATCAGATTGCAACTATCCATAGTTTATAGTAGGGACTAAATAACTGCTCGTGATGCTAAATTGATTTTTTTCCTTGCCTCTGATGTAAGTACGTTTTTCAAAGGAATTCCCAGAAAGTTTGACTTAACTCATCTTTTTCCATTTTTGCCTTTCCTTTGGGCAGACAAAAATTTTGTCATGTTTTGCCGCCTTCTCTTGTGACAGATACATCGCGAACATTGTATGTAGGTTATTTAATTCTATTTTCCACCTCATCATTCTCTACCCATCCCCATCCTTTTGGGGGATCTTTCCTGCTTAGGCAGGAAACAAATGTGGAGTGGGCTGAGAGCAATCAAACCAACCTGCTTAAATGCAAAAATGAAGGTGATTCGGGCCAACTATTTTCCTTGTAAAGAAAAGGAATAGAGGCTGCAGACTCATTTTGAACTTAAGACATCTGAACACCTTTGTTCAGAACTAGAAAATGGAGATCATTGTAGGTAGTCCTAGTGCTTTGGAAGAACTAGGTGGGTTTTTTGATCATTTACTGGCAAGACATGTGATTCCAGTGTGAAGATCTGTCTGAGATGTGGAAACATCTGTTACTTCAGTAGAATCACGAGGGTAACTTTCAGAACAAGGTGCAATTCTTTTTTTATTGGTGTTTTTTCCCTACTATGTTGTAAGGGGTTTTGTAATTAAAAGCTTCATCATTCCAGTTAAGGAATGGAAAGTACAATTTACCTTCCTGACAGTCTTATCCAGGACTTTTTTCTTTCATTCTTTCTTTCTGAAGAGGCCTTAAGTGTCCTGGAGTCCGCTTTGGGTTTCTTGAAGTCCTCTGTCTGAGTGAAAGATGCAGAATTCATGTTCACTATTGACTCTGCATTATTGTTTATATGGAGGTCAGGTGAAATCTGTTTGTCATAGCATCTCTCAAAAAAACCTGCATTTTTTAAGAGTTTGGACAACTTGATTTTGTGCCTGATAATTTGATTGAGACTTTGATTGTCATAGGCCAGGCTGACCGCACTTTTTAAATTCCTTACATGACTGCACATGCCGTGCACAAGAGTATTACTTCAAGCTGTTTGTCGTTCCCTGAACAGAATGGTAACTTTTCCAAGGGAGATGGTTGACTCTCCTCCGTAATGGTGCCTGCTAGAAGATAGCTTGTTAGAATCAAACGGAAAGTTGTTCTGCCTTCTAAATAATTAGAAACGGGTGCCTGTGTCCCTGGCTGGGAACTCACCTCAGCTCTCTGGTAAAGCTTTCAGGTGTTTTGGAGCTCAGTATAGTGATGTATGCATATCGGGCTGCCATCTGTACATTTATTGCTGCAACATGCTTGTCAGGTAATCCTGTCCCCCACTAGTTAGCAGCCCATCTCTAAAATAGATACATTAAATGCCACATATAGTAGTTTGTGTCTTAGCTGCATGGATTTCTGAACACATCACTTACTGGTAAGCTGTTTAAGTTACTGGATTGTTGAATGGAGGATGTAGGGTAATATTTCTGAGGTTTTTGGTGATATAACTGGAGCTTTTGCAGAGTGTTTGAAATCTTAATATCTGCACAGTGCTCACAGAAAGCCTGGTTTGCTACTACAGTAGGCATTTCATGGTTGCTGAAACAGCCATGACAGATGCTGGCTTTGGGAATGCAAACCTACAGTTTTGAGCAAGCAGAAGACCCTGGGACCCTTCCGCAGGTAAAGCAGTGTTCTTGGTGAGCATTGGCACCCACAGTGCTTCTGTATGTGGAAATAAATGCTCAGGAGAGATCAAATATGTATTTTTAGTTGGGTTTTTTTGAAGTTGTTTTGTCTGCATATTCATGTCCTGTCCTGCAGATTTTCTTCCTTAAAGCTTTAAGAGCCTTCCCAGATCTCTAGGACTCAGAGGAGCTCAGGCTATGGGGGACACACGTTGTTCTGGTGTGCTTCACGTAGGTAACAGGGCTTCTGTGTATGCTCTAGGTAATCCTGAGGCAAAAATTAGTTGGAGTGGTTAACATCTTATGCTCACAACATGGCTGTATAATGAAACAATTTGAAGAGTAACAGTTATATGTAAGTAAACTTCCTTTGGTGCCTTGGTGTAGCTCTCATTTTAACCTACAGAATGGAGCCAAGTTGTATTATTTTCTGAAAAAGATAACCTCATCTGAGTTGACAACTAGGATTGTCTGATAGACTGCTTCTTTAGGACGGGGAGACTTTCCTGGGCCGCTCAAGCAACTGGTGTGGATCTGTTTATTCTGCGACTTTTAGGTGAGGTGTATAGTTTTCCAACATGTATTCCTGTCTTCGTCTTTAGCCATAGCACTTTGAGGCTTTATCTGCCATAGTGTCTGTAGTGTCTTCCCTGTCTGCAAAATCCTTAAATTTTCATTTTCCATCCCTTTGAGAACATGTCCAGGATGATTTGCCTTCCAGATAGAAAAAATTTGTTCCTTTATGACTTTATATTGTCAGAGATTGTTAAATATTTCATTTTGGACTATACACTTCAGTATTCAGTGTTGAAAAGTGGATTACTGGAATATTCATCTAGCAAAACATGATGGTGCTGTTGTAACATTTAACATGTGACAGCAGTTTTAACATTGTATTGTGATTGACTTCGGCCTCCTCCAAAGAGATTCAAGTTGAAGTTGAAGATATTTTAAGTATCTCTGTTCAATATTCACTTTTTAAAAAAATCCTTAACTGATTAAACAACTAATCTTTAAAAGCATCTGAGATTTTTCTTATAAGTAGCAGTGAAATGTGAAGGCTTACTGTGTTCATTGCTTTTCCAAAAGCAAACATTCTAAAGGAAAGTGTGTACTGACTGGTGTATTTCCAGACAATATATTTCTGTGTGCTTTTTAAGATGATGACTCTTCCTTAAATAGTCTCCTTGTCTAAAAGTAAAGGCAGCTCAAAGTGAAGCACATGCTGCAAATTTTACCTTCATGCCTTGGTCTTCTGTGGCTCTTGATAACCTCAGTATTAATTAGAAAAATCTGTTTGTCGTAAACAGTAAGAAGTTAGACTTTTATCTGGCTGTTCTTGTCTTTGCTAAAATGAAGTAATAATCCTTTCTGTGCAAGTAATCCTCTTTACTAAACAGCACTTGGATGTCATTTAGCAGCATTGCACTGGAAAATAAAATTATTTTCCTTCCAATTTGGAAAATCTGTAGTATTGTATTTTTCAAGAAAATAGTAGTGTCAAGCCTGGTATGAATGCTGTAATTTACTAAATTACATTTGCATAGCAAAATTTCTCCTGCTGTTCAGCTGGTTGTACTTCCCCTCCTTCCCTTTTTATCTAGGTTTATTTGTGGTTTTATTCTGTGATCATAGCCAAAAGAGGAGCTGTATTTCATTAGTGAGTCAAAGGAATGTATAAATTTCTATTAGTCAAAGAAATGTTTATGTTTCTGTTATAATACACACATTAGAATGTATATATCATTATATATTTTTATATTAATATACATCACAGTGTGTATTTTTATTAGCTTGCAAACCTTAATCCCTTCATTAATTCTTGAATTTCAACAGGACTAAGTGACATAACAACCATTTACAGATTAGGCCACATATTTATAAAGTAATTTGAATTCCAGTCTGCTGAAGCATTCTGTTTTGCTTATGTTTATACAGGTTTGTGGTGGTGGTGGTTGTTGCTTCTCTCTTTTCATTGATTTATGATGATGTGGAAAACATAGCAGGAGCTTTAAAAAGTCTCTCCAGAGAGAAATCTGACTGTTGTACTTCTAGCAGGAGTCTAAGCTCTACTGAAACTGAGAGGAGTCACCATCTTCTGCTTTAGGAGTTCACTGTTTGTAGGAGGTGAAGGAGGATGAACTGTACTTTTTTCCCCGCTTACAACTGCTATATTTCTAATTGTTTGTGGAAAACTGTCCGTATGGTTTCAGTATGTGCTTCAGCAGAGTACTTCTGTGGTAGTGTTGGTTGATGATGAATGCGCACTTCTGGTGTTTGAAGGGAAGAGTTTCTTAGTGTAAAGTACTGAACATCTTGCATATCATCCTATGAGTGAAAAATGTGGTTACTGTTAGGTGAATTGAGGTACTAGGAAATTTTTAAAGAACAATCCTTTTCATATTTTTTCAATATTATAGTGTAATAGAAATAAAAATAATGAATATTTAAACAAATACCATCCCCTAGAAATTAAGTGTATTTTTAATTCTTTCTTCAGTTTTGGAAGGATATTGTTGAGGATATTGAAGTTCGTGATCTAATTTCTGACAGAAGCAAATCTCAAGGTGAGACATCTTCACTAATCTTAATACATACATGTTGGTAAATATAGCAAAGGAAGGACTAAAATTTATTTGTTTATTTTGTAGATATTCCTTCGGAAGAATGGATTTGGGAATCCTTATTCCATCCACCCCGCAAATTGGGCATTAATGATATTGAAGGACAGCGGGTACTTCAGATCGCAGTGATTTTACGTAATCTTTCTTTTGAAGAGGGAAATGTTAAACTTTTGGCAGCTAATCGTACTTGTCTTCGGTTCCTGCTACTCTCTGCTCATAGTCACTTTATTTCTCTACGGCAGTTGGGTCTTGACACGCTGGGAAATATTGCAGCAGAGGTAATGTGCTTCAGAACAGAACAATTAAACTGTAATTTGATAAAAGTGTTACTTTAGTGTTAATTAAATGAATTACTTTTTTCCTTGATCATTGGCTG
The DNA here is from genome assembly GCF_000690535.1 of Cariama cristata. Lineage (NCBI taxonomy): Eukaryota > Metazoa > Chordata > Aves > Cariamiformes > Cariamidae > Cariama > Cariama cristata. Next base: position 17,116 of record NW_009604222.1, on the reverse strand, counting down.
AAGCAGGACATGAATTATTCTTTGAATTTGTAAATAGCAATTTGAAAACAAGTATTCAGAGCCAAAACAAAACTACAGACTGTGTCAGTTTGCTAAAATGGAATCACATGAAGACGACTGATGATACAGGTAGACAGAAGATATTCATAATGCATAATTTTCAGTTTAGTTTCCTAGAGAGAAGAAAGGAATTTAGTTAAATTCGATGGACTGTACACTGGCTTCTTCACTTTATAATTACAACCTTTAGTCATAACTTCAAAATAGTGCATTTGAGAAAGGCGATGGTAGAAGGTTTTATGCTGTGCATAGTGGGCACTAGTAAGCTAGTCATATGCCACTGGGTATACACACTGCCTGAATCACGTGAGGCATCCTTGTCCTTTCAGAGAGGTTTGAATGTAATAGAATACACTATTTCAATATGTCAGATCATTGTGCAGATAAATTATACAGATTTTATAGGTAGGATATGTTCAGATATTCCTTATATTTTAAAATATAACAGATAAATTTAAGTAAAATTGGCAGTATCAGAGAATAAGACTTGAAGTATTGGTCCACTGCTGAATATTGAAAAAAAGATGGTGTTTTTATTTACCATGTATCCAGCTTCTCTTGAATAAGAGAGAATGTTACATATTATAATGCCTGAGAGCTCTGGTTGAGCAGCAGAAGTAGAAGGAAACAGGATGAACAATTGTGATAGTGTTTGGGAAGGAATGTTTGTTGTTATTCAAGTTCTGTTAATTGTTGGATGTTAAAATGTATTTGTGTATACTGTTGACTGCCTGGGAATAAAGTTATTTTCTTTATTCTGAGCACTGGAAAGTGTAAATTAGACTGCTACTTCAGAGCAGAAAAGGAGGCGGGGGCTCAAAATCCTAGCTACAATAAAAGGCTCACAGGGTTCTGGTTTTGTGAACACAAATGTAACTTACAAGTGCTGCATTTAAACACTTTTGAATCTTGTATTCTGATATGCAAATTGAAAGACTTGAGCCTTTAGCACTATATGGATAGTGTTAGTCATATGGGTTTTTTTCTTTCTCATCAGCTTCTTTTGGATCCTGTTGATTTCAAAACTACTCATCTAATGTTTCACACTGTTACAAAATGCCTCATGTCAAGGGATAGATTTTTAAAAATGAGAGGTAAGATCTTTAGCTATTCTTGTTGTTTTATTAGAATTGTAATTATTGCTGTTTAAAACTATTTTGTATTTGTTCTTCAGGTATGGAAATCTTGGCAAATCTTTGTAAGGCTGAAGATAATGGTGTCTTAATTTGTGAATATGTGGATCAAGAATCCTATAAAGAGATCATATGTCATCTCACGCTACCAGATGTGCTGCTTGTAATCTCAGCACTTGAGGTGCTATACATGCTCACGGAAATGGGAGAAGTGGCCTGCTCAAAGATTGCTAAAGTAGAGAAGAGCATAGGTAAGGGAGAAGCAAAATCTATTTACTGTCACTTATGTAGGAAAAAAGACTTAAGAGTATACCATGTTCAGTGGTTAAAAACGTGGCTTTCTTGTGTGTGTTTGTGCAGCTTAGGGATGGATAGTAGGATAGGTAATTTTACTAAAATTTATTCTTTGTGTCCTCGTTTCTTTTTTTAATGCCATGAAAAGTGTTTAAAAGAAAAAAAAATCTACAGAAGCATGCAGAGGCTTGTTTTCTTTCAACACATGGCAATTTTAAAGCAAATCGATATGTCCCAGCAGCATTCATTTGTCTTGTCCTAATGCCATTGTTGGTTTTACATTTAATACTTTAGATACATTAGTATGTCTGGTTTCTATGGACATCCAGATGTTTGGACCTGATGCACTTACTGCTGTAAAACTCATTGAACATCAGTGTGTTAGCCAGCAAGGAGTACTTGATGTCAGACCACAAGTAATGGACCATGGTTCTTCACAGGCCCATGCAACAGGTGTCCCAGGTTAGTATCACTGCAAGAGAACATGCTCTTCTACAAAATTTCCTGTATGACATGTCTGATTTTTGTCTTCTGTAGGTTTCTGATTAATTTACATAAATAAGTATAGCATTATGCATAACATATGGTATCTTTTTCAGACGCTTGTTCACAAAGCAAATACAAAGCTATGTTAGCCAAAACTGTTGTGAAACAGGCTTTAAAGTCTCTCAATATTTTTCAGTTGCTAGTCTGAAAATTTACTGAAAGGTATGTATACTCCTTATTTTAACTTGTTCAGTGGAAAAAAATTGCTCCCACAATTTGCAGAGAATTAGAAGTCCATTTTATATTGTGTTTTACACAGAATATTATTGGGCAGTAACATGCAGTATTTGATAGAATTAGAGATGAGAAAAACACACAGGATCATGCCTCTGTTGAAGCTGCTAAACGACTTACTGTGATGTGAACCAAATTTTAACTGTTGTTCAAAGCTTGAAAAGTGTTTTCTTAATCATCATTAAATTTTAATTTATAATTAATTTTTGCAGTTTTATTTTGGGATTAAATACTGGCACTTAGTTAGCTATGCCATCAACTTTCAATTATTGGTCAGGAGGAGTAGCATATGTACTGCATGCTGTCTTTACTAGTAAAAGCACATAGCATTATACAACAAGTGCACGCAAGATGGAACATAGCTATTTGTTCTGGGGAAAAAATGGAGAAAGAACCATTAAGACATACACTGGCTGGCATGTCTAAGTGTCTTGTTTCTGGAAGGGGTGCAGATATCACAGTGAAAGTGACTGGAAAAGAATGTGACCAAGGGGATGAACGAGAGTGAATAGAAAGAACCGATGTGACATTGCAACAAAAATCTTTGCATGATACTTGCTTCCACTTAGGAATTGGAAAAATAATTGTTGTGTCTTTGTGCCTGTTCTGATGGAGTATTGTGCCACTCTTAAATCATGCTCAGTACTCTAAAGTACTGAGATTGTGGATCATGACCGTGAATCTGGAAGCTGTCATTCACTAAGTGCTTACGTCATGATTGCACTTCAGTGGCAGCTCTGGCCTTGGCGTGCTGTGCTTCACTTTGGTAGATTGTGGTGCAAACCTGTAGTCTGCTTAGTGCACCTTTGTGACTTGCCATAGCCAGATGTGTCCTTGCTTACAAACACAGGAGAAACTGTACCAGTGAAAGCCATGGAGTTGAAGTGCTTCATTCAGGAGAACAATAAATCCTTTCAGCAAGTTTTTTTTTCTTCCCCTCATTCTCCACAGCCTCTAGGACAGCACCACATGTTGCTCCACCACCAGGAATAGTAGAAATAGACAGCGAGAAATTTGCATGTCAGTGGTAAGTGTATAGTCCTACTCAAGTACTTTAATGAAGAACAAAGAAAAATGCTTGTATTCATGTGTCACAGAATTTTCTAGCTTGCTTCTGTTACTGTTAGGCTCATTTTTCTGAAAAGTGTAAAGCAAAACCATTCTGTCATTGCCTTGAAGAAGTATGAAAGAAAAAACTCAACCACAATATTCACTCTTTGACAGCTAATACTTGAAATTAGTTGTTTTCTCTCTTAGAATAGATTTGATTTTTAACTCTGATCTTGATTTTATTTATTTTTTAAATTGTCAAGCAGCATGATCTGTTTCATGAGTGTTTTCATCTGGTAATGTGTTGCTATATTACTGCACCAATATAAAAGTAATTCTCAAATTATGAAGCTAGATCCTGCAAATCTATCATGGGATCATTGTGAACCTTAAGCAAGTTATGGAAGATCAAAGCCTTTTCCATCCAAATTCTCTTACTTTCAACTAATATTGTTGTTGTTAGATATTTAGAGAAAAACTATTCTACCTGTGGTTTTTCAAGTTGACTGAGGGTGATCTTCCTGAACTATTTGACGTATGTAAATCTACTCACATTCTAAATATTTCTATTAATTGATTCCTGATGGAGCCTTCCACCTCTGCTGGTTCACAACTCATATGCTCATTTTTTGTCTTACTGATCAGACAAGGGCCTTCAAGGTAAAGTGGGTAGAATTTGTCAAAGCTTCGTGCTTTAGGTCATAATTTAGTTTTACTTACACTTCTAGCAAAGCTTTGATTGCATGGGGGAAGTGTTGCAGATTCTTGTTGGTCAGCTGATGTTGTTCCTGTGCTTCTGTTTGCACACTGCGCAAAGTATTACTAACATACACTGCTGAAAACCTGAGAAATTTCACATTTAGACAATTAAACAGGGATACCTGGAGTTGGAATCACTGCAGCTCAATTTAGCAATCTGCAAGTTGGTCTCTAGCCAAAGCTGGTTTTCTAGGCTGCCTTTTTAATTAATGGAGTGGGAGATTCCTCCAGGAGTAAAATGAATTGCCTTCACCTGCCTAGTTCCTGATGAGATTATGAATGACTTTCTGGTGCCACCTTCTCTCTGTTGACTGTGAGAGCACTGGACATCTAGCTTTCAGTAGTAAAGTTGTAGGCAAGGTGAAATTTGCACTTTGTATAGAAATAGAAGTTTCAGCTGTTAAAGTAAGTATGGGTGGGTACCATGTTGCAGCTGTGTGATACCATTGAATCACAGAAGATACTGAAGCAAACTGTAGAGCATTCTGTCAGGAAGATTTAGAATGCCTGCTTTGTTTCTGCTTCCGTGTGCTTCTGCAGCTGTCAGTGTTGAATACTAGTATTTTGTACTTGATTTTCTTCTGATTAGTCTTAGGTAGATATGAGCTAGTGAAAAATAAAAAAAGAACAGCTAGTCATGAAAATTATCCTTAAATACTAACTGTGCTGCCAAAAAAAAAGAAGAAGAAGAAAAAAGGCAAATTGAGAGCAGAGGAGTAGCCTCTTCCAAGCGTTTTCATCAATGCTAACGTGGACTGTCTTCCATGAATTTCCAGGGTGTGTTTTAGTCATTGCTCCCTATCGAGAGAAATGGGAAAATGAGTAAATCATAGCAGTAGTATTTAGAAAAGTTACTATCTCTTGGAAGCAGCAGGAAGAGAAGGTATTTAAACTGACCTTCCTGAATATATTATTAGCCAGCTTAGCCTGAGTAGGAGTCTGTGTCAGGTAAGTGCATGTGACAGTGAAGTGCTAATCGCAGGTCCCATCTCACCTGAATATCTTCAGTTTGCTGGTACCAGTGATAGTGTGTCAGCCTAATATGACATACCCAACTGGACAGTCATTTGTGTGATATGCCAAATTGAATTAATGCCTAGACTTTCTGTTATACAGTGTGATTTCAATTTTTGTAATAATAGAGTTGTAACTCAGCTGTAGGAGAAATGGCATTATACTTACTCTTTACTGGTTCTGAGAGAACAGTTTAAAGAATTTTGCTTTTTCTCTTTTGAAACATCTAGTTATATTGGGAGTATAGGACTCTACAAAGGAGAATGCAGTGTAGTTTTCCAAAGTGTTAGCACCATATAGTAAAGGCTGACAATTTAAAAAATATTTTTATTCTGTCTGAGCCTATATTCTGGTACTGGTATTTGGGCATTGTGTGAGAGTTGTTACTTACCTCCATTTGCTGCTGGGGACGAACCTTTCCCATGTCTCTGGTAGAAAAGGTTTCCTTCTCTCACAGCTTCCTGGTTGGGGGTTGGATGGTCTGTGTGCTTATGGAGGGTCTGTAGGAAATACACTTTCTTTCCCTGGAAATTGAACGTTAGGCAGAACAGGCTGTTGAAGGATTTTACGGATGTCTATGTAGTGTGGGACTCCAGGAATGAGAGCGTGTGTGTTTGTGTACATCCGCTCTTAGAATGCCAGTCCCCTCTCTCCTGCCTTCCCACCTGTATAAGAACGACAGGATTGAGATTGTCATTCTATCCCTGGTTTTACTTGTATTTTAAAGTAAGACTTCATTAGTGGATCAGTTAACAAAATCTTGGGTTTGATACAAACATTGACTTCTGAGAGAAATTTCTGATGAAGAATTAGCTAGCATTCAGTCCATCTTTTGCTAAAGTAGAATCAGTAAGAAACAAGAATAGAGCTATTGGGAGGAGACATCACCCAACAATGCATTCTTTTGTGCTTTTATTTCTGAATATACAATAAAAAAGGCATATATAGAGACTATTTTGCATATTACATATGTAAACAAGATGTTGCATGTAGAACTGACTGCATGTGTTAGGGGTCCTATGTGTTGAATCATAAGCAGTGAGGAGAAAGTATGGAACAGACATTTGACAAGACAATATACTAAAATGCTATTTTCCATGTTCTTATCAGGTCTCAAAAGTCTATGTGATACAAACAGAAGTGTTTTAATGACCCTTTTAAAAGTACTCTCTCTATATTTTACTTCATAATTTATTTTTTCATCCTCAGGTTGAACGCACATTTTGAAGTGAATCTTGATTGCTCAGTCTCTCGAGCAGAAATGTACTCTGAATACCTCTCCACCTGCAGTAAATTAGCTCGAGGTGGGATCCTAACATCAACTGGATTTTATAAATGTCTGCGGTAAGACAAAAATTCATGCAACAATAAAGAAGCATTGTATGTGCTCAGTACTAACTTGTAGCTTTAGATTTCTTTGAGAAAAGATCTACTGAGTTGAGTTTGAAAGACATCCAGTTTTGGAATTTTAATTGAAACAAATGTTAGGAGTTTGTTTAATTTTATTTCATTCTATTTCAGGATCTTTGATAGGGTTCCTTCTCTGCTTATAGTCCTTTCAGTTTTTTCCAAAGTAGTTTTTGGAGGTATCGTAGTTTTCACTTGGCTTGTATGAGATCTTGCCCAACCATCTGGTGGACCTGCCCGTCCTCAATGATGAATACTCAGATGCTATTGGAGAATCCTGCTGTATTGCAAAGATGCAGGCATTAGTGCACACAAGAGCAGTTCGTTAAAACAAAAACATTGTAAAAGAGTTGAGTTACTGTGTTTATTTAACATAATTTGTGTTGTATTTGGCAGAACTGTCTTTCCAAATCATACAGTGAAGAGAGTAGAAGATCCAGGTAACAATGGTCAAGCACATATACATGTGGTAGGAGTGAAAAGGAGAGCTATACCACTTCCCATTCAGATGTACTATCAGCAGCAACCAACTTCGTCTACCCCAGTTGTCCGGGTTGATTCAATTCCTGATGTGTCTTCGTCTCCTTCGCCAGCAGGTTTTTAAATTAATTAAACATCAAATATTCTGCTTTGATTCTGAAATGACAATAGAAGACAAAAGTTTTTTAAAATACTTTGAAAGTGTTGGAAGTCGGGGACACATGTTTTTGTTGATTTTATTCAATAATGTTAGGAATATTATTGCAGTATGTACTTGCATGCTATTCTAGTGTTCGACATGTAATCCGTAAACTTGTCAGTCAGCAGACAAGCCGTTGTTGCTGAATCATTAAGTCAGTTGCAGTATAGCTGAGAAGAGAAACCGCTTCCTATAGAATTACAAATTTGAGCCTTGGATTTTTAAAAAATTGTTATGTTAATGTGTTTTGAAATAATTTTTGCTTCCAAACTTTTTTAATTGTGTTTATTTCGACAGGAATCCCGCATGGGCTACCAAGCGTAGGAAATCACTATCAGAGGACCCCTATTAACCAGTCTTCAACTTTGACAGCAACACAGATGTCTTTTCCAATTCAAGGTGTTCATACTGTGGCACAGACTGTTTCTAGAATTCCACAAAATCCTTCTATTCATACACAGCAGCAACAAAATGCTCCAGTGACTGTTATACAGAATAAAGGTCCAATATCCTGTGAAGTAGTGAAGGCCACAGTAATACAGAGCTCTGTTCCCCAGTCTGCAGTTCCTGTTACTATTGCTGTAGGAGGAGCACCACAAGCTTCTAATCAAAATCACAGCACTACAGGACAACAGCCGTCTGTTACAGTCGTTAGTTCTCAGACATTGCTTCACCACCAACCTGTAATTCAACAGCAGTCTCCACTGCATGCAGTGGTACCAGGACAGATACCTTCAGGCACTCCTGTTACAGTAATTCAGCAAGCTGTACCTCAGGGTCATATATTTGGCAGAGTACAAAACATACCAGCATGCAGTTCAGCAGTTTCACAGGGTCAACAGCTAATCAGCACATCATCACAGCCTGGGCAGACGTCATCTCAGCAGTCCTCTGCTGGTAACCAGCAACAAGATACGGTCATCATAGCACCACAGCAGTACGTTACAACCTCTGCATCTAACATTGCTTCTGCCACCACCGTTCAAAATTTCCAAGTAGCAGCTGGGCAGGTGGTTACAATCGCAGGTGTCCAAAACCCACCAACATCTAGGGTAGGGTTTCAGAATATTGCACCGAAGCCTCTGCCGTCTCAGCAAGTTCCACCTGCCGTGGTACAGCAGCCGATGCAGCCACAGCAGCAGCCTCCACCACCATCCCAGCAAAGTGTAGTGATTGTAAGCCAGCCAGCTCAGCAAGGTCAAACGTATGCACCAGCCATTCATCAAATAGTGCTTGCTAACCCAGCTTCTATTCCTGCTGGTCAAACTGTCCAGTTGACTGGACAGCCAAGCATTACTCCATCTTCTTCACCATCCCCAGGTCCGGTTACAAATAATCAAGTTCCTACAGTTATGTCCTCTTCATCTACCACTCCTCAGTCACAAGGACCCCCTCCTACTGTCAGCCAGATGCTTTCTGTAAAGAGGCAGCAGCAGCAGCAACATTCACCAGCATCATCGCAGCAGCAGGTACAGGTACAACAACCGATACAAATGCAAGTTCAGTCACAACAAGCTAATACAGGAGTTGGCCAGCCTAACTCTGGTGAGTCTAGTCTGATAAAACAACTACTTCTTCCAAAAAGAGGCCCCTCAACGCCAGGGGGGAAGCTTATACTCCCAGCTCCCCAGATTCCCCCACCTAACAATGCAAGAGCTCCTAGCCCTCAGGTGGTTTATCAGATGGCCAATAACCAGGCACCAGGTTTTGGAGTTCAAGGACAGTCCCCAGCCCAGCAGCTGCTGGTTGGACAGCAAAATGTTCAGCTGGTCCCGGGTGCAATCCAGCCCCAAGGGGCCGTACAAACAGTACCCATTTCTAATTTACAGATATTGCCAGGCCAGTTGATCTCAAACAGCCCAGCGACTATTTTCCAAGGGACTACTGGCAACCAGGTTACGATAACAGTTGTGCCAAATACGAGTTTTGCTACTGCAACTGTGAGTCAGGGAAATGCAACTCAGATCATTGCTCCAGCAGGAATTGCAGTGAGTGGAGCACAGACAGGAGTTGGGCTACAGGTGCAAACACTTCCACCTACTCAAGCACCTTCAGCTGGACAATCACCATGTACTGCTGCTCCCCCATTCAAGGGTGATAAAATAATTTGCCAAAAGGAGGAAGAAGCAAAGGAAGCAACAGGTTTACACATTCATGAACGTAAAATTGAAGTTATGGAGAATCCTTCCTGCCGAAGAGGAGCTGCAAACACCAGCAATGGGGATGCAAAAGAAAATGAAATGCAGGTGGGAAGTCTTTTAAATGGGAGAAAGTATAGTGACTCCAGTCTACCTCCTTCTAACTCAGGGAAAACTCAGAATGAGGCCAATCAGTGCTCACAAGTCAGTAATGGGCCATCATTAGAAATGGGTGAGAACGGAGCTCCTGGAAAGCAGAACTTTGAACAAATGGACACACAGGAAATTAAAAGTGATTTGAAGAAGCCCCTAGTTAATGGAATCTGTGATTTTGATAAAGCAGATGGTTCTCATTTGAGCAAAAACATTCCAAATCACAAAACTTCCAATCACGTAGGAAATGGTGAGATATCTTCAGTGGAACAACAAGGGAATTTGGAAGCCACGCAGCAAGATACTGCCAAAGGTGATCAAGGGGAAAGAATTTCTAATGGGCCTGTATTAACTTTGAGTAGTTCACCTGTTGTAAGCGGTACACAGGAGGCTGCAAAACTGTTAACCCAGCAACTTAGTGGTACCAACACTGATTTACCTAATGGACCTCTAGCTTCAAGTTTGAATTCAGATGTGCCTCAGCAACGCCCAAGTGTAGTTGTCTCACCGCAATCTACAGCCTCTGTTATACAGGGGCATCAAATCCTAGCAGTTCCACACTCAGGACCTAGAGTGTCCCAGTCTACCCTGTCATCCGAAGTTCGGTCTACTAATGGCACAGCAGAATGCAAAACTGTAAAGAGGCCAGCAGAGGATAATGACAGGGAAACTGTTCCAGGAATTCCAAATAAAGTAGGAGTTAGAATTGTTACAATCAGTGACCCCAACAATGCTGGTTGCAGTGCAACTATGGTTGCTGTGCCAGCTGGAGCGGATCCAAGCACTGTAGCGAAAGTAGCAATAGAAAGTGCTGTTCAACAAAAGCAGCAGCATCCAACCACGTATATACAAAGCATGGTCACACAGGTATGTTGCAGTGTTCTTTTTACGTTTATTCTAACTGTGATTTGGGCTAATACTGTGAAATAACGCGGGTGAAAACATGAACTCAGTCAATATCTCTTGCATAGTATTTAAAATATTCAGAAAATGATGGTTTCTGTTCTTTCACAGACTAAAGGTCTAATAGTTTGCATACTTCTTCAATGTCAGTGACAACAGTGGAATTTAAAACAGTTTGTAGCTTGATAATACGCAGTAAGGAAAGAACTTCTGCTTACTGGTTTATTCCTTAAAGGATTAACTGTTCTGAAAACAACAAAGATTCATTGTATGGTGAAAATGCCAGTATTGTTCTGCATTTTATTCTTGGTCTGTATTGCTTATGGAGGGGTGAAGATGTTTTTTTGCAAGTGAATCACCGCAGCTGCATCTGGCTTGCTGAATGAGTTGAAGTTCTCGCATTTAAAGGTGGTCTTCAAAGGCTTGCTTCAGAGGTTCACTACAGTCAGGAGAAAGTATTGTTTTGTAAATTTGTTGAAATATTTGTGTCTGTTTATTAAAATATTTGTAATGTTTATTTATTGATAAAATAAGCATTGTTTGGGTTTTTTTTCTGTTTGACAAACTTTGGAGAGGGCTGTTTTTGTTTACTTTAACAACTTTTTTTAAACCATTTGAAAGTGGTTACTCTGTAACACTTTATTAGAAATGAGGTATTGCTATCACTTGTGTGAATGTTAATAAGTATAAATAATCATGTTTAGGATTATTTCAGTCTCTAGAATTTATTTTAGTTTTGTACATGGACAGAAAAATCCCTCTCCAAAAAACATTTCTCATCTGAATAGGAGCAAAATAATAGAATAGTAGGTCTGGCAGTCACAGAGCCCTGACAGACCAGAGAGAAGAAATGAAGTCTTGAGCCGTACGTTAGTGCATTTTGACCTTGAGGTAACACAGGTCTTTGACTTCTTATCTTCCTTTTTTGTTTGGTTGGTTGGGGTTTTGCTTGTTTGTTTTTGACAAGGCAGCAGATATAGACCTCACAGACTTAAACAGCTGGAACTCAAAATTTCATGAGTGATGGCTAGTGCTGCTTCTTTTTCTGTGTCAAGTTTCTGTTGAAAGCTGTACTGACTTTCCTTCATCTAGTCAGAAGTCACGACTAACAGTTTATAAGTTTTCTTTCTTTTTTCTTTCTTTACTTTTTTCTTTCAACTGCCACACTACACAGTTAGGTTCTTAAAATGTCTTTGAACTCACTTGTAAATTTTCACTTGGGTTTTATCAGATTTTTCTGATACGTTATCTTGGTTCTTACTAGAAATTATTTGACCAAAATGAAAGTGTCTGTTGGCAGCATAGGAACAAGGCACTAGATTTTCTGTAGTGTGGATGTATTAGCTATACCTTGCTTTTTATGGTGAGGGTCTTTAGCTGCTACACAGTTTGAATTTCTATTATAGCTTTGCTAAGGATTGGGCTGAAATAGAAAATGGTATGGCTATGTCTCTGGAATGGAATAAATATTATCTGTGGTTATTTATTCCCTGGACATGTGTCTGACAAGAATTTTCAGTTGTGTCTCAAACAGCTATTAAACTGTCAGACTTTCAGATTTTTGAGAAGAGAGGAGTAATACAGTTAACTATTTCATTTTTATTAGATAATGTGTATCATGATCATAGAGAAAAAAAGAAAAAATAATCTTTTCTGTGCTGATAGTTTCTTTTTTATGCTATCACTAATATCACTATCAGTAGTTCCTGCATTTTCCATTACCTGTACAAACAGAAATGCTGCCAGCTGGGTTTGCTGTTCAGTACAAATTTGCAGATCAACGTAACTTGGTTTAATGTCTGCTTCCATGGAAGTTAGCTCATTCTTCTGTGTATAGGATGCCCTTCCTTTCTTCAAAATTACAGGAATGTGGGGAAAAAAGGAGTTAATTAGTTTTGATCTTGGTGAATGATTAATTTGTTAGCTAATTGCTTTAACCATTACATATGGCTATTTATGAATCATGTCTATCATGGTAACGCTAAGTACTGACTTAGAATAGAACCTGCTTTATTGTACTTTGTTCACATATAGTGTACATCACAGTTTGGCTCAAGACTTTTAAGGATCTTTACCACTCCTTTAAAATTAATGTGTTGGACTATAAACAGTACCAAAGTCATCCTGGCCAGCTCCCCCCCGCCCCCAAGCTGCTGAGCAGCTGCAGAAGGTATTGTTTTTCTGGAAAAGCAGGTGTTAAGTGTTTCCAATATTGGGTCTGCTTTTAGGAGTATCTTTAAGACATCCAGAAATACGAAGTTGTAGCCAGATTCTCATTAACTCAGTGTGAGTTTTACTGATGACTTCTTTTGAGGTTAGGCCCTGTGTAATCTTGTATTTTCTCCCTCTCATTTTGAGAATCTTCCTTGTATGATAAGCAGCTTCCTTGTCCCTGACTTTTTGAAAGGCAGCAGCTAATGAACACTTTTTTCACTTGAGCATCTGTCTTGTTTTATCCTCTCTGCAGTACCTCATGTATACTGGCCGTCTTGCAGAAGAAGTAGGAGAACATGGTTCTTTCTGCAAACAGTGTGAAATTTTATTATAATACAACTCAATGGAGAAAAATGGTGAGGGGCAGGGAATAAAAGGATATTAGCTATGGCAAAATTATATAGCTGCTGAAGCTGTTGGTGTGTGCTTTCCTGTTTGCTTGTCATCTTAAAATTTTATTTTAAACTAGACCATATATTTCAGAGAAGTGAGAAAGGGATAGAAGAAGACAGTCTGTAATAAAATTAAAACCCAACAGGAAGACTGGAAAAGGAGACATAGAGGACAGAAGAGGGAGGAGAGTATTGCTTATGCAACTGCAGCAGGATTAGTTGTCATGAACTGCAGAGAGGAGAAAGGGAATATGATTGAACTGAAGATAAGGGAGGGCAAACAAATAGGGGAGGAAGGGAACAGCAACGTGAAAACTAAGGAAAGCAAGAAAAAGAGTGAAAAAATCCTTAAGGGAATGTAAAAGTTAAGAGAAGATTTGTTTCCTGTTATGAAGTGTAGTTTGAAATGGGCTGGTACTATATGCTTGGGGGGAGAAACATTGATTTAAATGGCCTGCTAAAATAATGGACATTATATACTTGCTGCTTATGGGACAGCCCATGTAGTGCTGTCGGAATCCAGTTAGACAAGTACAGGTATCATCTGTGTATAGCCTGTAATTATTCCATGTTAATTGTACACCTCAGCAGAACTCATTGAAAAATAACTACGTATATACTGACTTCAAAGATTTTTCTTTTTATTTTTTGCATTTTTATTAAAAATTGGGCTATGGATATATGGGTTATGTCAGAAGAGGAACATGTGATACACACGGTGTTGCAATTTTTTTTTTTTTTCCATCTGTATTTTGTAAGCTCATAAAATGTAGTCTGAGACGAGACAGAACTGGCACTTCACTTTCTTGGCTTCCTTTTATTTTGGTGTTCCCTGTTCTGGATTATTGCTTTCCTGAGGCGTTGTGCTGGACTGGTGGATGAAAAAGAAACGAGCAATTACCTACCTGTACACTTCTCTTTCTTTTCCACTTTTTCTTACTCCTCTTCAAACGCCTACAAAACATCTGTTGAACATAACCATGTTGGTTTGTCCTAATTGGTGTGTGGTTTGAAGGAATGCTCTGATATCATGCCAAGTTCCTAGAAGTAGGAAATCTGATTTAAATTGCCTTATCTGGCTTTTAAAGTAATCACTTCCCTGCTCATCACTGTCATCCCCTCATAAACAATGCACACCCATTTCTCTTAAGGCTGCCTACTTGAAACGTGTTTGTGTGGCAATTGAGGTGGCATAAACTGCGTGAGTGTTGCCGTAACTCTTTGCTCCTGCTCTCTGTTGGTTGGGAAGCTGAGAATCACCGTGCACCAGAAAGCAGGTGTGTAGCTCCGGGAGGGGTAATTCCTTCCTAGCCACTGGGCAAATGAGTTTCTCAGCTGGAAGTACTGAAGCACAGAATCTCTGTGCTTTTATTGCTCTTCACTTGTGAAGCACGCTGTTGGAAGGAGACTTAAACTTCAGTAATCTAACAAGAAAAGAACATTTATTTTAGTGCCTACCCATCCACCTGACCCCTTCTTCACACTCAAATCCTGCTATATTTATTTTCAGCTTAGAGGTTACCTTTTTATGTGCTTTCATTGTTGTGAAGAAGCTAAACAAAAAATTTTATAATACCAAACTGTAAATCCTACAATACTTTAAATTTTTTTTTTAACTAATACAGTTTATTGTTGAGTTAAATGTATTTACTATGGGTGTGCACATACTAATGGTGGGAGAAAAAGTGCAACCTAATGCTTTTAAACTGCCCATGGCTCTGTATGTCAACAGGACCCCCATCACACCCCACCTCCCAACACACACAGCGTGTTCTCTTGCTGATGGCGCAGTAGGCCTTTTAAAGAAAATGGGGAGGTATCATGCTAAAATAGAGTTATCCGTTAATACATAAAGGGAATGGCAGCATTGGTTTTGGGAGGTGGAGGCCATTTCTGGCCCCAAGCCATAGGATTTGTTACCCCTACCACATAGGGAGTTCGTGTGCCCAAATGGAGGAGCTCTTGTGCATAAATATAAATTGGTATCTTTTGAAAACAGTCCCTTCTAGTTAGCAGAAAGCTCTTAGCTTTATTCTTCGTTTTCATGACTATGCAGAACTTCCTCCCCCTCTCCAGTATCTCAATCTAAAGGCACCCAGTCTAGATAAAAAAAATCTCCTTCTGCTTATTAAAAGTAGGCTGAAGTATCTGTTCTGCAAGTAGACTGTAGAGGTGTTACGGGTTTGTATACATGTGGTTTGAAGAGTTCAGTGCAAACCCTCCTGACAGAGGTGATCCTGCCAGAGGTACCTTTCGGTCCTGAGACCCAGTGAGATCTGATTTGCAGAAGTGCTCAGTGGTGGCACTTGCAAAATGTATCCTGGAGAGGTCGAATCTGGTCATAAACAGATGCCATGAAGTGCTTTCAAGTGTAGTAGAGTACTGGGCGTTTGATTTCTTGAGGAACCTGGAATCGTTAAATGTTTTTGCTAGAGGAGGAAATTTTGTGACATCTTTATTCCATGGGGAAATTTTTTTTTTCAATGTTACTTCTCCCCAGAAAGACTTTCTTATGAAAAATTAAATGTCTGTCATCGTTTATATGTTAAAGAAATAAGTGAGTGTACAGTAATTGTTGTATATCAGCACTGTAAGCGAGGTAGCACATAGCAAGTATTTCTACATACATTTCTGTGAAAATGGAGTTCCATTTCTGAAAAACAAAGACTATACCTAATTTTAGTGCTGTCCTGTGTATCGTATATTACTAAATTGATGCATGAAAATGGAGGAGGGAAAAAAAGAAAACAAAAATTAGCAATATTTCTGATCTCTTGAACAAAGAGAGGAAAACTTTGAGATGTTTGAACATAGAACTTAGGTTTCTAAAACAAAACCTAGGAAAACAAATGTAACTTCACTTTATCTGTTGATTTTAAAATATAATCAGCACAGCTGAAAGGCAAGGAATAGATTTGACTTAAAACTACATGGAAGTTGTAACCACCTAACGCTACAAGTTTGAGCAAAGCTACTTTGCAGTACAGCAGTAATAAGAGAATTCTAAGCAACATTGGTTTATGCATTTCTTTTAAATTTATCAGCTTTTTTTTTTACTCGCTTAAAAAAAAAGGGTAGAAAAAAATTGGAAGGGAAGCTGAATTTTAACTTTTTATCCTGAAAATTTGTTTCCCTTTCTGTGCTCTTTCATTTTCAGCATGTAACATTTTGTGTTGTGTATCTCAGATCTCTCTGTTTAAAATAAACAATTTTTTTAATGAGACAGCATTAAAACCTTTGAATGCCACTAGGAGAGCTTGCCAGAAAAACCCTTGAGAAAATTCATAATTCTGGATTAATTGCAGGGTTTGCTTAGAATGGAGTAAATAATACATGAACCACACATTGAATGATGAGAATTAAATGAAATACTGAATTCATTCAGTAAGCTCGCTCTCTCTCCAGCGCGTTAAATGAGACAGAAAGTTCTATAAGGATAAAAAGTCACATAAAGACCATCATAATGTCTTGATATCAGGATGCCAAGTGGAGATTGCAAAACAAGCTGTACTGCTGACATTCGATTATTTTACTTTCAGCTTTGCTTTAAAAATGTCTTGTTAAAGGGACGTTGATCTTAAAAGGCTCCATTTGTGTTTACCTTTTGCTAAAAGATGTATTGCGAAGATTGATTACCCAGTCTGTAAAATAGCTTAGAGGTCTTTAGATGAAAACCATTGATGAGTTCAAAATAATTTGTAGTTGTGACTAATGGACTCAAGAGTCCTTTCTTACAGCTTTCCACACACGCAGATCACAGGCATCATACAGTAGTTGTGCTGTGTTCAGGAGTTTTGCTGAGTTTTGCCTTATTTTTATCAAGATTGATGCTTGATATAGGAAGTGTTTTTGTGAGGCTTTTTTGCTGTCCTTTTGGTCATGTTATTAGCGTTGTACGATCTGTGATAGTTACTACCTACTAACTCCTTACCTTGTATGACTACTGTCCGCAATGCCAATAGAGAGGGGCAGGAAGAAGGCATTCAAAGGAAAAAATGAGTATGCAAATAAAATGTTAGAAGTTGCACTTAACTGTTGCTTTACAGTTAAAGTCTAAAGCTATGCAGTGACAGAGCTGTAAAGACGTAAACAGAATATTGTGTGCACCATTTGAAAGTGCTGCTTTTATAATATTTAAAT
>NW_009604221.1:0-27400 GCF_000690535.1 Cariama cristata | reverse complement strand
TGAGGGTGCACTCCATCCCACTGTCCACACTGCTAACAAAGATGTTAAACAGCACCAGTCCCAATACCAACCCCTGAGGAACACCATTCATCACTGGTCTCCACTTGGACATTGAACTGTTGACTGCAACTCTTTTGAGTGCGAACATCCAGCCAATTCCTTACCCACCGAGTGGTCCATCTGTCAAATCCACGTCTCTCCAATTTAGAGACAAGGATGTCATGTGAGACAGTGTCAAATGCTTTGCACAAGTCCAGGCAGATGATGTCAGTTGCTCTTCCCTATCCACCAATGCTGTAACCCCATTGTAGAAGGCCACCAAATTTGTCAGGCATGATTTGCCCTTAGTAAAGCCATGTTGGCTGTCACCAATCACCTCCTTATTTTCCATTACTGATGTAATTATATAAAACTAAATCAGCTTATAAAAACCGCAAATACACAATAATCTATTGTATTATGTGGATATATTCGCTCTGAGGAAAGATAACTACATTAAAGGAAAATTTTAAGAATAGCCTGCATCACTCAAGAGAGGCAGTGCAGCAGTTGTGCCAAAACTCTTAACCAAAAAACGAAGTAAGATCTCAAGTACCTGCAGGCTGCCAATTTACAGGTGTCATATAATGGTATGATGAATGACTTTAAGGTTTCACCTGCCAAGTATTGGATAATCAGGTAAGTATGTTTAAAAATGTGATTTAAAAAGAGTCTTAAGCTTTTAAAGTCAAACTTAAAAATGTAGAAGACAATCATGTTAAGATAGGTGTAACATGGCATTCTTACCTCCCATGACACCTGAGCACATGCAGCAGATCTGCAGGCCACTTGAGGGGGCTTGCACTGATCTGGTGGTCCAGGTGCTGTAGTTACTTCACATTTTTCCGAGTAAGGTCCAAACTATTAAAAAAGGGAGTTGATACAACTAAATTGCAAGAATAAAATTACTACTTTTTAAAAACTTTACCATAGTAGGGACATATAATAGCAGCCTGAAGCTCTGTATTACTTGCTTATGAAATAAATCTTTGTGGACTGTGGATTCAGGATTTACTTCAGTATCTGACTATTCTCCAGAATAGCTGCAAGACTCTTCTCTACAGGAAATGCAATCAGAATAAATTTGACACTTCAAACTCTCAGGCAAAATAGGAAAATGCTATCCAAATCCTCACTTTGAAGTTACATGATGGCTGCACTGTAACATAACACAATTTGTAACTGCCTATTTATATCGATCTAAAAGAAAGAAAAGATTCAAAAATGCTTGAGCTATAAACCCCTCTTTGCAGTGGATGGATAAAAAGTTAGGTCAGTGCTTTAACATCTTAAGCTGCAGAGCTCTCCACAAACAGTGTCAACTGGTCCTGATTTTTTTAAGAACTTCATTGAACAAATGCAAGCAGTCCTGCCTCTCTGTCTTTAAATCAGGACTTTGGATACATAATTAAATAAAGCTTGTTCTACAGCAACAATTGATTTAAACACACTTAATACTCCAAACAGAGAAAATAGTCTTGTATCTGATAGAACAAGTACTCAGAAGTTAAACTAAATATTAAAAAGAGAGTCAGGAAACGCTAATTATTATGTTCTAGAACACCAAGAGCTGTAAAAATAAAGGTTAATCAATTTACAAAGCTTTTTACAGAAAATAATTTACTACCTTACTTCACATGAGAATATTAAAGTTGCAACAATGCTTTGATAAAGTACTTAGCATTTCCTAACCACTTCCCAATGCTACCATTCAGATATGACATAATTAGTTACTTTCTCTTCCCTTCATCTAAAACCCCCTTCATTATAAACTCATGTTTAACTGTCTGTTCCCACACAACAATAAGCTATGTGAATCAAATGACTCTACATTAGGAAATCCTCATTTTAAAATTACTGTTAAATGCTTTTTCTAAAAGAGAAGATCCTTAACAGCGATCGCAATCTCTGGAACTAATTTCATTTCAGACTGTCTCCTTACCCCAGCCTTGTTAGCTGCTCGCAATCTGAAGCTGTACGTCCTCCCTGGAAGAAGGCTGCCTACTGTACATTCAACATCAGAGCCTTGGTAAACCTCTCTGTGTTCATCGGTTTCTGTCTGACACATTTCCAGACCGTAACAGGTAATGGGTGAACCACCATCTACCTGAGGTGGTCCTAAAAATAAGAAAGAAAGAAAAGCTTATTTAAACATATAACACATTTGGATCCCTTACACTGACTAACAGTTGTAACAGAATTACCCCAGCGCAGCTGAATTTCTCTTGCTCTTGGTCTACCCTGTAGCCTCGGAGGCTGGCATGGACCAGGAACCACTGCTGGTGTCTGCACCAGTAAAGAATCAGATGCCTACAAAGGGAAGATAGATTAATGAAGTCATCTAGGCCAAAAGAAGCATATCAAATATGCCACAAGTAAAGGCAAATACTTGAATCAGAAACAGGACCTTCCATTTTTTGAAATGCATCTTCAAATACATGAAGGTGCCTAAGTGATCCTGTATGCATTTCTTGTAATACCTATATAAAAGATGCTACAGTGATCATACAATATGCAAAATTAACTTTTGCTCTTGTGTTTTGGTACACATGCAAGGGGTAGAATTGAAAACGGTGGCTAATTATCAGTACAAACCTAGTATAGATGCTTGAAATAAAACTTGTTCAATGTAAACTCATTCTCTTTTCCATCAAACTGCAGTTTAGTGATTTCTAAAACCTTACTCTAAGGGTTGTATACTTTCTGTGCAAGAATCTCTCAAAAAGCAAAAACGGGCAGGAATGTCAACCAGAAGAGATTAAAAAAAATTGAGATTCCACATTACTTAGTAATACTTAATGTGCAACAAACTTCCACCTCTGATTTGAAGTGCGTACAAAAATATACAGCATAACAACATGCAGCAGATGGCACTGACTATTCTGCATGCAGACAGAAATGAGTCAGAGACAATGCGGAGTTACTAGCTTCAGTGAGATACAGAACAAATACTAAGTTGGTAAGCCTTTTAGTTTACAAAAGAGAGGCATCTTAGAGTCTCATTTCACAACTGCTTTCTACATATATTCCAGAAAGAGTGGATTGGAAGCTCTGCTGCTTTTCAGTTCCTTTGAAATGTATTGTTGCACTGAACAACTGATGCTACTTAAAAAGCAGACTGTTTCTCAGGTGGCATATGTCCATGGCAAGCTACAGGAAAGTTTAATTACATCTTTCTTTACTATTCTTCTGTTGATTTCTGACACTTTCAGAAAGTATGAGGACTTTCTGAAAGTTATTTTCTAATGGGGTTGGACAGTGGGGAAAGATGTTGGCAGAGCAAAAGTCTCCAAAGACATACATGCACTTGTGGTCAGGTGACTGGGAAGTATTCTGCCTTCCCCCTTTTGCTGTACAACAGCAAGCTGAGCTATGGTGAGAGGGAAAGCACTGCAGCTGAGCCAGCACTGAAGGAGTCCAGATCTATTCTTAAGACAAGGTGGCTGTGAGCAAGGCTATCTCTCTGCAGGAGACTTCTACATGGAGGAAGAACACATGAATTTCATATAGTAAAAGGGGGCTGGGGAAAAAATGGCAAACACCAACAATGCAAGGCTTAAAAATTTTCAGGAGATCTGCTTGACAGTGAAGCCCTGCTGGAAGTCTGTAGAGAGCCAGGGCTGGCTTTGTTACACTTGCTGCTGGGAAGAAGGGAGAAGAATATAGCATGACATTTTGGCATTGGGGACTGAACTGCACCAGAGAAGTGATAGTAATGTGTAATGTAATGCAATGACAGTAACGTAATGTGTCTATATGAGGGAGCATTGTACAGCACCAAATTGTTTGGGAATACTGAAAAGCAGGGTACTGTAAACATTTTGATTGTGGCTGAGACAGCATGGGAAGAGACTATGGAGCAGAACCCTGTAAAGCCTGAGGACGCTCTGTCCTCCCCTGCTTGCTGGGCTGACTTGGCTGATCAGACAGGGTACTCCACTGACCACAAGAAAAACATTAAATTTACACTGCTGTCTTGGGTTAGGCCTTAAGAAATTACATTCTATCAACGTATCACAGAGGAGAACAACATAGTATCTGTTTCTGTAAATAAGAAAAATCACTTTAAACAAAATAGGGTATCAGGAAAGAATATTCACATTTATTTCTTTAAGAAATGGGCAGAAACTTGAAACACTGTGCACCAATACTGGAATTTTTTTGAGGTACTAATTAAGGCTATTTTGTTAGGCACTTCTGCACAATATTTGCCTATTAACTACTGGACCAGATTTTCTTAAAGAGAGAGAAATTTATTAAAAATAGTAGCTTATATTACCGTGCTTTGTCCTCCTTCCCCAACGCAATATACACGTAACCGATAGGAACAGCCAGGATTTAGTCGGTCACACACATGTTCCCTTGCAGCTCCACTGTATATTGTGTCCCATTTGTTTCCTGAAAGGTTAGGAGTAAGTGTGCAATGAACCAAGGTGTAATTTGCCACACTTCAGTACCAGCCACAGCAGGTATCTTAGCTTCACTAAATAGGTATGTGCCTGATGTTTATTTAAAAAATTTAAGGCTTGCTTTGAGTTTCCTGGAAGAAGATCCCATCATTTCATAAAGATAGTTTCCTAGGTAAATTTGTGTAGATGTGCTGAAGTAACATATCTTCCTTATTTGGTATTCACAAGAACTAGGAGAGAATTTACTTTTAATGAAATAGTTATTACTGGGCCAGCAAGTACATTCAAACATCATAACCAAATAAACAAGAAAGATACAAAAGCAAAATTTTCCATGGAAAAGAAACTTTTAATTACAACATTCATTTTGCAGACTGTAACTACAGTTTACAATCGATAAAGCTTGTTCCTGTACTCCTGAATGGCCCAGCACCATCTGAAAAACTGATTTCATTCTTTGCTATTCAGCCAGATTCTTAAATCAAAAACTTTGCATTCTCTCTCTCTTTTTAAGAGATTAAGCAGGGAACCTGGAGACTTTTAATTGTATCTCCAACAACTCAATACATCACAGAATTTAGAGGACTGGGAATGAAACGTAATGTACAGCTCACTATATCTGCATGAAAGGCTTGGTAAATCATTCCAAAAGTGACTTGATGTGGACATGTGATGGAATAAGGAAAGAGACAGACTAAATACCAAAAGAATCACACCTGAGACCCCTGACAGAGCTACCATTACAATTTGGGGACAGTGCACTGTCTTAATCTGACACAGCACTGCAGAAGTATAAACTTCCATTCTCCATGTGACTGTGCTTCTGAATTTAATGAGGTTACTTAAAAGGTCTAGATTTTTAAATAATTTAGTTGGATAGCTTTATGTCCACTTTAAAAATATTGTTAATTTCCCTTCTGGATGAAAGGACAGAAAAGCAAATAACAGAAACAATTACCCCAATTGCATCACTGTTCTCCTTAATAGTGATAAATGGAGCACTAGTTTTTCTTTCATCTGTCACATACTCAACAAAGCTACGTGGCCCTGTCCTCTTGTTCTAAAATGTCTGAAATGTGTAATTTCATTTCCAAAACGGAATACACCTAAATAATAAGTTAAACACAGAGCACCTCTTTTGACACAGAGTCTTGCGGCACCTTCTTTCTAGGCCAGAGAAAAAGACCCTCTTGCTATAAGCATCAACATCCTGATTTTCTAATGGCAGTCCCTTGCAATAACTCTTCCTATCATAATACACATTTTACTCTTCCCACAGGCGCACATGAGCAGAAAAAAGAACCAACTGAATGCCAAGACATGCTCCTAATACTTACCATTTAAGCCCTCAGACATTTCCACAACATATGTATTTATTGCTGCTCCTCCATTGTCTTTTGGCGGATCTATAAAAAACAGCAGTATTCCAACAAAGCGCGGTAAATTAAACGGTTTTGTAGCCTTTGGGGAAAATTCACAAAATTCTTATTCAGACAGATAGCATTCTGACTAGCAATAGCATTCTAGCTCAGGACAGCTGCAAATCACTCAAATTCTCCACTAGGTGAAGCTTCCAGCTCACAACCCTACCGCATACTCTACAGATGAAGTGAATTGGGCACCTGGGAGATGCCACAGCAAACGTTTCAGTTAGTCTGAAGTGTCGTGGAAGGTTGCCAGATTATGGTTTCAGGGACACAGAACCTAATGGTCTTGTAATTTGGACTGCAGATAGGAAAAGATTATCATACTGATTTGCATATAAGAGTATTTCAAAATAATTTAAGGACAGGATTTCAAAAACCTAAATATTTTGGGAGAGAACAGAACTCAGGAGGTCTACACTGAAAACCTAATCTCTTAAATTTTAAATACATCCCTAAAAATAGAGTGCACTATCCTCCCTAGTACAATATTCAGGTACAAGGTATGAACCTACAGACCTATCTTTGACATATAATCCTACTACTCTTTCTCAGAGCTGACTTAGAGAACAGCAGAAATAAAATAATGCAGAAAAACAACATTTTGGACAAAGACAGCATGATACTTCAACACAGAAGAGTACTGTTGCTGTAACATTACATGTATATGCTGGACGAAATAGCGTTGCTCTTAGGCAACGGTTACATATCATATCACACCTGCTAAATAAAATGAGACTTATTATATGGCACATAGCACTTTTTGGTTGGAAGGTAATAAATTACTCCAGATGAAAAATAAAATTATCACATTAATTATCACTTATTAAAAACCCCAGAGTATTACTGTTCAAAATAATGACTACTAAAGGTTTTATATATAAAGAGATATTTTAGATAGTTTTAGATTTACGAATTAGGTATTTCTAGTAACTTCATACATTATGTATCATCCATAAAAGATCAAGTATCAGGCCCTGATACTCTGGAAAGATACAAGACTGGACTTGCTGATTACTACTTCTATTCTGCAAATAACTGTCTTATTATTAATACAAAAGAATTAAACACACTACTAAACAGAAATAGGTAAGAAGTTTCATTACCTGTGACAATAAATAAAACCTTTAACTGTTTCATTTTCTACTAAAGCACTGCATCACACAGTACTGTTTCACCTTCTATTTCACAGCTTAAGGCTAAAAAACTGAGCCTAAGGAAAAGTTTCTCAAGATCCTTAGCGAATAAAAACATTTATCTATCAAAACCAAACACTTTGAAGAGAAAGGCTGAACTTGGATCTTCTCTTTTGATAAAAACCCAGAATTTCGTGGCATCTACTTTTTGTGCCAGAGAAACAGTAATTCTTAATACACAAATTAACACTACTGGTTTTTCAGTTATTGCAGTTAACAGTCCCTATTACAATTTGTAAATTATTCTTCCAATATAATTACACCATTATACTGCCACCCTAAGTATTCTGAATCAGTGTTTTTCTCTTAGTTCCATGAAAGTGGATCATAATGGCTCCGCTGACTGAAGTGTTTCTGAAGTAAAACCTGGCCTTCTATATACAAATATATATAAAAAACATTTTATATCTATTTAAAATACAGAGGATATAGTCTAAACAGAGCTTGACAACAATCTTACCCCAGATTATTTTAAAACTCTGTGCATGAATTTTTCCTTTCACTGTGGGTTTTGAAGGTACTCCAGGCTTGTCTGGACAGGTCATGTACTCTACTGTCTCGCTTGGACTGCTTTTCCCTTCTGAGTTATAGGCAATGACCTGCAAATATATAAAAAATATTATAAACAGAACAAACTCATTGGCTAGTGGTATGCTAGTCACTGTTAATGGTAGGATCAAATTAATTTATATGCATGCTTAGACAGATAGCTATACAATAGATTATCACAAGAAGTAAACCTATTATATACCTTCATTTTACATTTTCATTAGTCCCATAGTCAGACAATCACTATACTGAAATTAAGAATTCCTGCAAATTGCCAGCAAAAAAAAATCCTTAAAAACCCCCCAACCTAGTAATTGTGAAGCTGAAAAAAAAATAACTTTCTATAGCCCCCAAATTTCAAATGTTGGTGCATAAAGTTTGGCTCCTACTTAGGACACTTCAGAGTTGCCTGACTGTAAAAGGTAATCAGGACATGCAAATCTCAGTGACATTAATGGAATCTGTGGGGACTCAATATAGCACAAGCCACTTCATTTCAAGTCAAGGATCCAAAAACTTGTTTTTTTAAAACCACCTAAGATACTGAGAAATTAGACTGGTCTAAGAACCACTCTTTTTTATTGGAGTTGCACAATTTATTGATAACGAAATATATGGATGAGAAAAAAACTTTGTAAAAGCATGGAAACAAAAGATGATGAAAAAGACATACTGCAAAGAGGCCACTTTTAAACTTTCACTGAAGGAACTCGGAAGTATTAAAACTTTAATTTTCAATTCCCTTCCCATTGAGGTAAAAATATTCTCATGTAATTAAGAGCAAAAAGTGATGCTTTAGTAACTGCTAAAGAAACCTGAATAATTGGGACGAATTAAGTAGAGCGTTCATGCTACTGTAGTACTTTCTTCTAAGGAAGTACATTCAGAGATTAAAAAAGTGTTTATATAATTAAGTTGTATTAACGACAGCAAAGATGATATAAACTCTTAAATCCCAGGTAAAATGATGGCAAAAGTTGTCATGGCAATTATTTACAGGCACATGAAGGACAAGAAAGTAATGAGATTTACGAAGGGTAAATCATGTTTGACCAACCTGAGTGCCTTCTATGATGAAACAACTTGCTTAATAGATGAGGACAGGGCTGTCAACATCACCTAACCTGACTTTAGTTTGACACGGTCTCCCACAACATCCATGTAGACAATCTAGTAAGATACAGACAGAACAGATGGACCACAAGATGGGTCTGGAAAACCTGACAGAATGCCAGGCTCAAAGGGTGGTGGTTAATGGTTTGAAGGCAAATGAGCAGATGGTCATGAGTAGATTTCCTCAGCAGTCAATGCAATGTCAGATACTATTCAGTATCTTTAGAAGTGATCTGGATGACAGGAGTGAATGCACCCTCCCTAGGTTTACACATGACACCAAACTAGGAGCAGAGACACACATGCTGGAAGAGCCACCATACAGACTTTGACAGGCTGGAAGACTGCATCAAGAAGAACTGTATAAGCTTTGACAAAGATAATATAAATTCTTGCACCGGGGATGGAATAATCCCAGCAGCAGTACAGTCTGGGGTCTGACTGGCTAGTCAGCTTTTCTTTTTTCCAGCTCTGCTGAGAAGGACCTTGGGATTCTGGTGGAGAGCCAGCCAAACGAATCAGCAAAGTATCCTGGCAGTAGCAAAGGCAAATTGTTTCAATGGCTGCATCAGCAAGAATTTAGCCAGCAGAACAAGGGATACGATTATGCCACTTTACTTAGCACTTTTTAAGCCACACCTGTTCAATTTTGGTCCTCCCAGTTCAAGAGAGACACTGGGAAACTGGAGAGAGTCCAGAAGAGGGGCAGCATGATTATTAAAACGTTGGAGAACCTGACACAGGAAAAAAGGCTGAAGAACTTGGGTTTATTCTGTCTAAGAAAAAAGAAGTTTCATTGGGGAGGTTCTAATCACAGCCTTCCACACTTAACACGTAGTTACAGAAGATACGAAGACACAATCTTCACAAGGATCTGTGATGACAGGACAAGAGACAGTATGCACAAAGTACGTTAGGGAAAATTCTAGCTGGATATAAGAAATGAAATTAATCATCGTGAGAACAGGCTGCCCAGAGAAGTGGTCAAATCTCCCTTGCTGGAAATACTGAAGTCTCAGCTCAACAGGGCTAGGACAGGGCTGAATTGCCTAATCTAAGGCCCTGCTTTCTACAAAAGTTTGACCCAGATGATGCTCAAAAGTCCTTTCCAACCTAGACTTTCCTGTGATTCTAGGAAAACAAATTGCTGCTATTCTTTACTTCCTAGCTGGAGTTAGTTTACTACATATTGCCATTTGTTCCTAGCAAAATGCTAAACAGCCTAAAAAAAGGGGTTTTGGTTTTTATATATTTTAAATATGAGCAGAATTGAAATGACAGCAGTAATGTTAGTTCAGATTGAGAAAAGGAAATGTGAGCTAACATGTCTCTCAGACATTAAGTCTCCTGATACACTTTACAAGATTAACAATCATCTGGTTGTCTCTGTGCCCTTACAAATGAAGTTAAACAGGTACGGTTAGCATTTACATATTATAATAAGGTTTCCAATTGTTATAAAGCTTCTTTCAAAAGCCTTAAGGAATATTACTACTAATTAAGTCTCTCCCCTGTATAATAAAAATTAAAGACCTGATTAACACAACATTTGTTTCTCCTTTATGCTCTGTGAATGAGTGAACAGAGACTTCTGTTTACTGTTTTGTTAATAAAAACAGGGTATAACCATTGATTTTTTTATTTTAATGAGAAACTTAGGATGTTTACGTTAACTATATATTTACTAGCAATACAAATGATTAACATGTAGGATTACTTTCAAAGAAAGATTATGACCAAGTCCTGCAAAAGCTAGTGTCAAGTTAATTAGCTGTTCTTTAGTTTAAGTTCATGTGTGGCCATAACAGTCCTAGCTTGGTACAGTCCTTGGAATACACTATGTATTTTTAAATATTTAAATATTAAGTTATGTAAAAAACCAAAACCACAAGTACTGTAAAATTAATCCCCATCATAACCTTTTCTGCTTAAGAAAGTAATCATATTCAGAAGTACAAAATACCTGCTATCATTTGGAAAGAAGTACTTATACGTTTTAGTGTTAATTCAAAACAAACCAAACAACCCTTAAACTGCTACCTTTCATATTGCAAAGAGATGACGTTTTTCAGTAGTTCCCAATTCTTCCTTATGAAATAGTATTTTAGGTGTACACAAGGCAACAGCTATCAACACTTTTTCCCTTGTAGACAGAGATGAGATTATTCTGACTCTACTTCATACTGTGGGATGTGTCTTTAGCTTTGTTCCAAAAACCAAGCAACTGCTCAAGAGGGACTTAGAACACAGAATGGCCCAGGTTGGAAGGGACCTAGAAAGACCATCTGGTCCAACCTTTCAGGAAAAAGCGAGCCTAGATGAGATTATCTAGCACCCTGTCTAGCTGTGTCTTGAAAGCATCCAGTGATGGGGACTCCGCCACGTCCCTGGGCAGGTTGTTCCAGTGACTGTTCTCACTGTGAAAAAAGTTTCTTATACCAAGATGAAACCTCAGTGCAACTTGCACCTATAGCCCCTTGTCCTCTCCACGTGGCTCCTTGTGAAGAGAGCGCCTCCCTCCTCTTTGTAGCTGTCATTTAAGTACTGGAAAACTGTGATGAGGTCTCCCTGAGCCTTCTCTTCTCTAGGTGGAAAAGATCAAATTCCTTCAATCTTTCCTTATAGGGCAGGTTCTCCTAGTTCTTTGATCATCTTTGTGGCCCTCCTTTGGACCCTCTCCAGTTTGTCTGTCTTTTTTGATTTGTGGGGATCAGAACTGGACACAGTACTCCAGGTGTGGCCTGACAAGAGCTGAATACAGTGGGACAATCACATCTCTTATCTCTGCTAGTAATGCCGCTGAGGATGCAGCCCAGGATCCAATTCACCTTTGTTGCTGCAGCGTTGCACTGCTCATAGTCAGTTTGTCCACCAGGATCCTCAGGTCCCTTTCAGCAAGGCTGGTCCCAGCCTATACTGGGCTCCTTGCTTACTGTGATCCAGCTGCAGGACTCAGCATGTCTTTGTTACACTTCACACTCCTCTTGCTAGCCCATCCCTCTAGCCTGTCAAGGTCTCTCTGTAAGATTGCTCTCCTTTCCGATGTGTTCATCTCACCACTCAATTCGGTGTCACCAGCAAACTTGGTGGCAATGCTTTCAATCCCACTGTCTAGATCGTTCGTGAAGATGAAAAGCATGTGGCCCCATATTGATCCCTAGGGGATCCTACTTCTGACAGGCTGCCAGCCTGAGTAAAAACCATTGATCACCACCCTCTGAGTGTGGCCTGTTGGCCAGTTTCCTACTCATTTCCCAGATCACCCATCCAGTCTGTATCTTGTCAGTTTATCCAGGAGAAGGCTGGTGGAAACAGTGTCAAATCCTTTGCTGAAGTCCAGGTAAACAACATCCACTGCTCTCCCCAGGCCAAGTGAAAGTGTTACCTTGATGTAGAAGGTAATGATTTGCCTTTGGCGTAGGCTTTTCCCAATCACTTGCTTCATTTGGCCTGTAACAGTTTCTAGGAGGACTCTTCCATTACTTTGCCAAGGACTGAAGAAAGACTAATGGGCCTGTAGTTCCCCAGGTCCTCTTTTGAGCCCTTCTTGTACAAGGGTATGACATTTGCCCTCTTCCAGTCGTTAGTGATATCCCCTGATCTCCATCACTTTCCAAATATTATAGATAGTGGCCTCTCAACAATGTCAGCCACTTCTCTTAGTATCCTGGAGTGGATTCTGTCCTAGCCCATAGACTGATGTGGGTTGAGCTCTTACAAGAGGCTACAGCTGCCCAGCCCTTCCTCCACCACTGGTGGGTCCACACATGCCTTGTCACAGGTACTTGATCCTGTGATCTGATGTCCAGCTATACCAGTAAAGACAGAGGCAAAGAAAGCATGGAGAACGTCTGCCTTATTGGCATTATTAGGAACTTGCTTCCTGCTCTGTTTAGCAACGTGCTATGGTGCTTCTGCTTCCTGGTGCTTCTGCTTACTGCTCACGTATCTGAAGAACCTTTTCTTGTTGTTCTTGACATCTTTGGCCAACTTCTGTTCTAGCTGATCCTCAGCCTTCCTGACTGCACTTCTGCATGTCCTAGCAAGGTTCTTGTAGTCCTCGATGGCTATTTGGCCACCTTTCGATAGCCGGTATGTTTCTTTTTCGCTTTTAACCGCACCCAAAAGCTCATTGTTAAGCCATTGTTAAGCCAGACTTCATATCAGCTAACAAGTTCAGTGCTCAAGACTTATCAGAATGGCCTCAGCACCATGGTAATATGAATAATTTACTAACTTGGGCTCAGTGCTACACTAGCACTGACAAATGTTTTTTGATCAAAGACGGTCCTTACCCCAGCACTTTCAGGACATGTTTAGTGTCTAACAAAGAACTCCAAAGCTACACTAAGTAATATTACCCATGTATATGCAACATAGAAGCCAAATAAAAAACCCCAACTGTTAAGAACATTGAGTTATGACCTGGAATTTCAAGATACCTGCAACTGTGTTATGCCCTTGCAGCGGTTCTTATTCCTTCTGCACAGTCAATTAACGAAGTCGGTGTTCAGCTGATAGTTTTAAGAGACTGAAACTGTAAGAAACTGGCAACTAATTTAGTTTTCCTTAAAAAAGGCCCTCCTCAGTTCTGAGTCAATCTCAAGCTACTCTGGTGCAAAAAAAAACCCAAATATATGAAAAAATCTTACCCTAAATTTGTATTTTGTACTACGCCTCAAATTCTTCACTGTGTAGGTAAGATCGTCACCATCATATTTTGGCTTGAAACCATATCCCTGCAGAATTAAACAGGATTACTTGAAACATTGTATTTGCAGACCAGACCATTTAACACACTTCATACAAATAAATTACTATTTCAGACTGTAATTGCTATGCTCCTCTGACGAAGCAGTAAGTGCACCTTCATTGTGTAAACACAACATTTTTTTTTGGAGCAGGGGAAATTAATTAACCATTCTCCAATCAGAAGAGGAGAAAATAACAGTAAAGAAAAATATATACAGTGTAAACAGAAATTATACCTAACACTTTCAAAGGGCAGAACAGGACTTATTTTAAAAAAAAGGTGGTTAGGCTGAAATGACATCTAGAGGGACCACACTTCATGATACAATTACTTTCATCCAGCTCTTGTAAGGCTTAACTTTCACATGCAAATTCACAACGTTAAAAGTAATTTCAAAGTCTTTGCACGACTGGGGCTTCATAACACTAATAATGATTACTGTCACAATAAAAAGGAGAAAGCTATGTGGCCTGGTCACAGCAATGACAAGTCGTTAGCTTTATTTCAGAAAACACAGTTCCTTGTAGGATATTCTAGCAAAAATAATCATTGTTACACTTCATACAATAATGTATCAAACACACACATTATAGTCTCTTTTCTTATTGAGAATAAGTATTCTAAACTTACTGAGTTCTCATCCTCCATCTCTAATATATACGAGATTCCTTCATCTGATGGTGTTCCTGAGGGTTTTGTCCACTGTAGGGATAACCAAGTAACTCCAGCATTAATCAGCAAAGGACTTGCTGGTGTGGTTGGGGCAGTGCCTGAGGTATGATACAGGACTTCTTCACTAAAACCACTGTTTAAAACAGACAGTATGTAAACTAACTAGACACAATAATTAATAGCTCGAAAAACGTAATTCTTACTAAACACAGCTATCACAGTTTCTTGGACTTGTGCACAAGTGGAAATGGCAAGCTGTACATGCAGACCACTTAACTTGCCCACAAGTCTGTCAGTAAGAAAACATCTGAACAAGGTTAGCATGTTCATAATTGAAAGATTCTTTGTATGATACAATTACACTGTTTTGCTAACCAAAATATTTTGCTTTTTCATATTAAGTCATTATTCTAAAACAGCAGAGCTCTGTATGCAATAATGTACTGATACTACAGTGTTCTTCCTATTCAAAATGAAAACATGAAGATATAAAAGCATATGTGGGAAGATCTTGAAAAAAATGTTGCTTCCCAGGTAGCAACTATGTGCTTCAAGTATACTGTGAGTACTAGTTTCTCTAGTGATTCAGAAAATAATAGAGTAATAGCCTCATTCAATGTTAAGTTACTTAAGAGTTGCCAATATGAAAGTCTTACTGCAGAACAAACAAAACAGAGTGTACACCAGTTAATCTCCTAACACAACTGTCAACCTTATCTGATGACGCTTAGATAGGCATTGAAGTGAACATACAAGTAAGATACATAAAAAGACCTATTGTGAAACAGAGGGATGCAAAAGTCAGTGAATGGGTACTATGCTTGCACAGATGGTCTGATGTAATCGGTTAGACTAAAAAACTCCACCTGTTCTCAGCTGGCATTTGCTGCTTCTGCATCAGATCTGAAGAAACATTTACAGGCTGAAAAGCTAGTCTAGTTTTTTTAACCATATGAAACAAACACCAAAGATGTAATTTTAACGCTACCTAAGTGAGCAGCAGGAAGCCCGGAAAAAAAAATTCTACGTGTGGCTTAAAAACCAGTACCAGTTAATATCTCGTGTGTCAGAATATGACTTTCCTGAAAAATCTTAATATAAAGATACCTCAACTTCACTTTCTCTCTTACCCAACGTACATTATAACAACGCACACGTCGTAAATTTTGGTCTGCTCTAAAGTCTTTTCGGCATTAAAAATAGTAATAATAATAATAAAAAAATCTTACAGACAACACATTATCAGGAGTGTCGATAGCACCCAAAACAGACATACAGTCTGTGTGGACATGCAGATTGTGAAATACATTGTGAAGCAACGAGTAAAAAAGTGCAGAACAAGAGAAAACTTTTTAATTTTGGGGGGGAATAGTAATTTTTTTCTTGCAAAAAGTCACAAGCAAGAAAATCTCTGAAATGAAGATGTGATACATACTATCTACTAAAAAAAATTTCAGCATTATATAGGTAGGCTAGAGAAAGCATGAAGAGTGGCTAGACAAATACTAAGCCTATCTCTATTCACAACAAACTACTGACAGAGTCACCTTACAAGTAGATATAAGGTAAAACCCCCCCACATCTTCAAAAGATTTAATCTTTTTACTTGATTGAACCACTCCAAAATACACTGAAATCAACTAAAAGAGTTCCAGTGACACCCACATTTGAATGACTCTTAAACAATTCACTTGGAAGTACAATAATGCCATCTACCTTTTAAATAGATTTTATTTTTCCAGTTTTCTTTAGCGACTGTTTCATGTGTGGTTAGAATTAAATGTAAAAATATAAGTAACTCAAAGATAAAATATCTATTCTTGTTGGTAAAATCATTTAGACAAAATTCTGTCTCCAGATGCCTAACGTTTTCAACATTCTTCATAACGATTAATCAGGCACTACCTTAATAAACCATTAAGGTAAGAGACTTCTTAATTAAATAATACCTTAAAGACAATAAAGTGCATCTTTACAAGGCTATGAAATACTGATTTAAAAATCTATTTGGCGTGATTCGTTTAAGAAGTGTACTTTAACTGATCAGTGTCTTCTACCAGCTTAAGCTGCAGGAATCTGTAATACGTGCAGGTATTCCTAGAGGGTACATTACACTCAGACATAAAAAGGGAACAGGAAGAGATCCCACGCACTGGACTCTGCCTAACTGCCAGCTCCTTCCCTTTCCTGTCTTTATTTTTTTGAACAGTTCCAACTAAATCTCATCAAGACAAAGTCCAGGAGCAACTCAGAATGATTCATTCCAGAAACATCATGCAGAAGGCAGTAACTTAATAAAAGACTGTGTTGGAGCACACTGAAAGTCATTCTAGCCCACTATAGTGTCCTCTGACAGTGGCCCAAAGCAGGTGCCTAAGGAAAGACATAGGAACAGGCACTATAAGCAATACATTCCCCAAGTACTCTCCAGAGCCCCCCAAGACACGCCTCAGATCTCCTGAGCCAGCTGTAGTTTTCACGTACTTAATAGTCTGCAGAAGATTTCTTCTGCCCAGCCTGAAGTACAACCCCAGGTCTGTCTCCCTGTTCTTCACGCTGTCCTTCACCATTGTCCAAGCAGGCATCGTTCCCTCAAGCACCTCCTTGTGCCAGCTGAAGGACACACATCCTCTATTTCATGCTATAAAAATACCACTCTGGTGAGCTGCAGCATAATGCTCATAATATTTCAAACAATGAATTAAAAATACAAACGCAAAATAGCAATTTTAGGCTGATGGCTAGAGAAGCCTTATGTTTTCATGCCACATAGGACCTCGAGGTCCAAGTGCTACTAGGTAGTGTGGACACTGGCAGTCTGCTCTAGAGATGATGAGCCCTGGTAATGTGACTACTAGCCAGGTTTATTTGTTTTGCCTGAAGACCAAGAAGCATTCCCAAGAACT
Source organism: Cariama cristata (assembly GCF_000690535.1). Lineage (NCBI taxonomy): Eukaryota > Metazoa > Chordata > Aves > Cariamiformes > Cariamidae > Cariama > Cariama cristata. The sequence goes on along the minus strand of NW_009604221.1, from coordinate 10,339 downwards.
AACACACTCAGCAGGGCAAGCATAACTTGAGAAACCAGTAATTTTGTTTTTTTTTTTTTTTTGTCAAGTTCTTCCTTATATTCTCTACTGAATTCAGCTATTATTCATTCAAAAACTCAAAACAAGTTTGGTGCTCTATAATTCTGAAAAGTAGCAATTAAAAGTAAGAACCACATATCCTAAGCATTCATAATAAGCTCTAGAACTTCAAAAGAATGCAGTGATATGGTAGTGTCATATTCTGTCCATTTCCCAGGGTAAGAGGAGACTAACAGACACCTTAGATAAAGGGAGACATATCTAAGTAACGGGACGTGGCAAAGAGCACAACACAGATATACCCACAAGTGGCAGTGGGGTTCCACCAGACTTACTGCCTGCTCCAGCAGAGTTACTGCACCTCTTATACTGTCATCACTACAACTCTAAATTCAAGGAGGGATGATAAGCCCTGAAAAATTGCTACACCAGCTTCAGGAACTAACCTTAGATCTAGCACCATGTCAAACCTCCCTGGAACCAAAAGCAGCAGAGAGCATGGTACGAGGCACCCTCTGGTCAGCACAGCAACAGCACAAGCACTGCAGCATTTAAACTATTCAATTCCGGCCCTTTGGCTGAGTTGCTTGTCTTTTAGCAGGATCCTCAGAATTTTAGCAGAAGTGCTTATTACATCAGACACAGAAGCCACAATTGCACTGAATGTGTGAGTCTCTACAATGTAGTGCCTAGCCAAACTCCAGTGGTTAACTTAGTTCTACAAAGACTGAGGCTGAAAACCAGCACAGCCTGAGCTGATTTCACATGAGAGCAGTCGGGTTGTCCGTGCCATGCTCATGCTCCCCATTCTAGGGGCATGTACAACATCTGAGGTGGCTGTTCAGGGAATGAGGCTAAGTCTGGCAGAAGTAGCTGTACTATCTGCTTCTCAGTGGGACTGAGACTTGTAGCATTTATATGGTAAGTATGCACATATGTAGTGGTTGTAACATGTAGCCATACCACGCCTGGACAAAATCTGTTATGCTGGGAATCACAGAATAGCTGAGGTTGGAAGGGATCTCTGGAGGTCATCTTGTCCAACCTTCCCTGCTCAAGTAGGGTCAAGTGGTTCATTGTACACATGTAACCTGCGTACAGATTACATACAGATTACAAATTCTGTGTACATAGTACACAAATAATCCAATCAGACACTGTGAATTAACTACGCAGTTGGACTAGATGATCCTTGCAGGTCCCTTCCAACTGAATTATTCCATATTCCATATTCCATTTCATTCCAGTTGGACAAAAGACTTTTTTCTTTAAATGCCATTGTATGTTTTTCGTAAACAAGCACACACATGCATATGCATTCCATATTTATGTATATAATAGTAGTGTTTACCTCATTCCCATGTCATTTTTGGCTGCTAGCCTAAAGGTGTACCCCATTGCTGGTGACAGTTTAGTAATCCTATACTGTTTCTGTTGGCCATAATAACACTGGCAAAACTCTCCATTTCCTTTTCCCTAAAAAAGAATAAGTTAATCACATTATTCAGCCTATTATATATGCATCCATCAATTAAAGCAACACACAAATGTGAGGTCAACTCATTTTTTGAAATGAAACATAACTCAAGAATCTCCCATATAGTGAGGCAGTAGTATATGAAACTTTGTACATATGTTGAATTAGAGGCTTTTTTTTCTTCCTTTCCATTTCCCAGCTCCACAGGTTGGAACGAAAAAGCCATAAAGCGTCTGCAGCTCTGCCATTGCAGGATATCTGTCCAGACAGGAACTGGAAGACGCTTGTGGGGGCATAGTAGATCCACCCTCTTTGTACCAAAGAAAGACTGTTACAGGAAAACGATCCTTCAGTGCCAGCTCTTGAAAGAAGTATTGGACTACAAGTGAAAAAGCCACTATTAAGAGTGACAGAATCATGTAATTAAGATCCTATTATTTTACATTCCCCAAGAAAAAAATTGGGCAGTAACTGTATTTTGATAATTGCTTCAGGAATTACATATTTGTCACATGCCTCTAGACAGAAGTCATAATTTTCACACAACCTGACGTGCACAGTCACATACAGCTACTTTAAAAACTACAAAATTAAAAATAAAATTGAGTAACTTGCTTACTTCATCCCATTCTAAAAGGTAACTGTGGATTTTAGAACCATTATCACAAGATGCCTGCAACAGGAAAAGAAGAAAATTAGAGCTCTAACTGGATACAAGACCATTTAAGGAAAAAATATGTGTATAGGTCAAATCACGACAAGACTGCTGGAGTGCAAATGATGCTCCCCTTACATGATTGTTTCACTTGCCAAGACAGTCCTATTTCAGCCTTCATCCAATGAATGCTTGTATCATGTTTCAGTTTTGTTTTTTAATTTAGACCTTGAAAAAGTATTCTGGCAGCAGTGTAAAATGCTACAGTATTTTTCTGAGCAGCTAGATTGCAGGTTTGCTGAAATCTGTCTTTCAAAATCACTTCATTTGCGTCGCACAGACAAGCCTAAGTTCAATGACAGAGAAAGGAATTGGTTCCACAGCACAGTAGGGGACTGGACCTCAGCAACTTCATCTACAAAAGCTCCTTGCTTTTCTGGGAATCCTTCTCTTTTTACTGCAGTCCACATTTAGCCCAGTACATCTATTTCCAGTCTTGGAACTGTGACTGAAATTAGTATGTTTGACAAAAATTTTCTATTTCAATGAACTGGTATTTTGTTGACAAATCCAAAACAATTCTGAAGAGTTTAAAATACTTATTTTAAAGGCTGTTAAGCAATTCTTACCTTCCACTGCAGAGTAAGAGAATTTTTGGTCCGATTAGTTATCCTGGGCAGATTTGGCGTATCAGGTTCACAACTCATTGTGGTAAAACTCTCTGCTTCTGAAGGGCTCCCCTTTACACAGCTGCATTCTACTTGGACTCTGAAGTGGAAAAAAGCCAATAACATTTTATTTCCAAAATCTGTATATACAGTTTCCAAAGAAAACTAAGTATTCAGAACTAAGTTACTGCCTTGCTACCTCATTATTAAAATATCACTGGTATAAACAAATAACTGGTGGAAGCATCTTGGTCAATAGAAATAATGAGAAAGAAGAGAGTCCTTTACTTTGGATGTGCATCATCACCATCAGTCAGCTTTAGTCTCACAATTACATATGAAATATATATTATTTGCTGTACTTTGGTTGGGAAATAATGGTAACATCTCGCAGGCCCATTATCTGTTGTAGACATATTAACTGGTATTATGAATAATTTTTCTTCTGCAAGTGCTTTCATCAGATGAGCACAATGAATTTTCAGAGTATCCTCTGCACTCCTTCAAGACCTTGCTGAGTCTGTTAACCCTGCCCTTTCCTTTAGGAAGGCTAGGAATTAACTCTCCATATACTTCAGAAGAGTGAATTCTTGTCTCAAAGAGAATTGGTTTCTTTTTTGAACAGTTTGTCTCCAAAAGGAAATACAGAATTAACTTCTGGCCTCCCCTTGACCCCCTAGCTGTGCAGCTATGCCTTGCCTCTTTCTGGGTGAATAGGCACATGACTTTCTTCTGATTCATCTGTTCCTTTGAAAGAAAAAAACAAAACCTCAAAACTCTCTTCCCTCTGATCACTGGTATAAGACCTGGGTTACCTGCTTATGAAGATGTGAAAGTCCTTATATATTCTTGTTACATGAACAGCGAGTCACAGGAAATTTGGCTTTACAGATTTCATGAACAGGGAGAGGGATACATTTGAACAGTGACTAATGTTGGACACAAAGTTGTTTGTGCTTGCATACAGTTGTAAATAAGTAATTTGTCAGTTATATTCATAGTTTAGTCTTTCTGGTCTTCAGTGATTTTGGGAAGTGTTCACACTAGCAGAATTCTGTTTAGGAAGAGCTTAGATGGCTAAGCCACCTATTCCCATGTATCATCTACAATGACCAGAATTAAGCAAGAAAGAATCTGAATGTAGCCTGATAAAAAAGGACTTACATAGGGAAAAAAAAAAGTCCTAAGCTCTGACCCTTATGCTCCACGTACTTTCAACTTAAACATCATTGGGTAAAGTGTATAAACGCTACTAAAAATAGGAAATAAATCACAGGTAAACACTTGCATATGAAAGAGCTTTGAGTCAACTCACCATTCATCCTTCTCCTGAACCTGTTCTGCAGGCCATATAGGGGCCCAAATTAAATGGTGGCTGTGATAAGAACAGATAAACCCTCTTTTGCTTCTGGTTTGGCAACCAGGACAATACCCTGCAAAACAGCACTAGGAGGTGTAGACCCCTTCACACTGAGGACCAGGAACGTAGCTCTCCCATTTGAGCAAATGCTAATCACAAGGCTATTATACAATGGAAATCCTGCTCTTCCCTACTGCTGACGTTCTAAAAGTCACGTGGAAAGAGGCACAACATTTCTGACTTGGATCCTTACTCAGACACACTTCTGTTCCCTGTCCTACCAACTGCCTCTAAATCGGTTCCCTGGTCAGTACACAAGGGTCTTGGGGTTCTCCACACAATCAAGAGAGGCAAATCCCTCACATGCTGGACATTCAGTCACTTCTAAGAAGGCACTCTCCACTTCTTTCTTGACAAGGCAGTACTTCCAAGGAGGCCTTCATTTCTGCCTTCACAATGTTACATATTTATAAACTGCTGTATTCTTACCATCTTTTTTTTCCAACCAAGAAACATAGACTAGTTTGGGTCAGAAGAGTCACCTAGTCCAATACCCTTGCAATGAGCAGGGACATCTTCAACTAGACCAGATTGCTCAGAGCGCTGTCCAGCCTGACCTTGAACACTTCCAGGGATGGTGCATCCACAACTTCTCTGGGCAACCTGTCCCAGTGCCTCACCACCCTCATCACAAAAAATTTCTTTCTTACATCCAGTCTAAACCTACCCTCTTTCAGTTTAAAACCATTACCCCTTGTCCTATTGCAACAGGCCCTACTAAAAATTCTTTCTGAAAAGCCAATTCTAGGTACTGAAAGGCTGCAACCAGGTCTCCCCAGAGCCTTCTCTTCTCCAGGCTGAACAACCCCAACTCTCTCAGCCTGTCTTCATAGCAGAGGTGCTCCAGTCCTCTGATCATCTTCATGGCCTCCTCTGGCTCTGACCTGAGACGGGTGTCCCTCTTGTGCTGAGGACCCCAGACCTGAAGGCAGTACTGCAGGGGGGTCTCACCAGAGTGGAGCAGAGGGGCAGAATCCCCTCCCTTGACCTGCTGGTCACGCCGCTTGTGATGCAGCCCAGGATCTTGCTGGTTTTCTGGGCTGCGAGTGCGCATTGCCAGCTCATGTTGAGCTTCTTGCCAACCAACATCCTCAAGTCCTTCTTGGCAGGGCTGCTCTCAATCTCGTCATCCTCCAGCCTATACTGATACCTGGGGTTGCCCTGACCCAGGTGCAGGACCTTGCACTTGGCCTTGTTGAACCTCATGAGGTTCACATGGGCCCACTTCTTGAGCTTGTCCAGGTCCCTCTGGACGGCATCTCGTCCCTCACGTATGTCAACTGCACTACTCAGCTTGGTGTCATCTGCAAACTTGCTGAGGGTGCACTCAATCCCACTATGTCATTGATGAAGTTATATAAACAGTACCGGTCCCAATATGGACCCCTGAGGGACACCACTTGTCACCGATCTCTATCTGGACACTAAGCGGTTGACCACTGCCCTCTGGATGCGACCATCCAACCAATTCCATATCCACCAAACACTCCATCCATCAAATCTGCATCTCTCCAATTTAGAGAGAAGGATGTTGTGGGGGACCATGTCAAAAGCCTTACAGAAGCCCAGATAAATGATATCTGTAGCTCTTCCCTTGTCCACTGATGTGGTCACTGCATCATAGAAGGCCACTAGGTTGGTCAGGCAAGACTTGCTCTTGGTGAAGCCATGCTGGCTGTCTCGAATCACCTCCCTGTCCTTCATGTGCCTTAGCAGAGCTTCTGGGAGGATCTGTTCCGTGATCTTCCTCGGCACAGAGGTGAGGCTGAGAGGTTGGAAGTTCCCAGGGTCCTCCTTTCTACCCTTTTAAAAAATGGGTGTGATGTTTCCCTTCTTCCACTCACCAGGGACTTCACCTGACTGCCATGACTTTTCAAACATCATGGAGAGTGGCTTGGCAACTACATCAGCCAACTGCCTCAGGATTCTGGGATGCATCTCATCAGGTTCCATAGACTTATGTACATTCAGGTTCCTCAGGTGGTCTCGAATCCGATCTTCTCTAACAGTAGGAGGGACTTTGCTCCCCCAGTCCCTGTCTTGTGGTCTATCCACTCAAGAGGTGTGGCAAGAGAGGTTGCCAGTGAAGACTGAGGCAGAAAAGTTCCTGAGTACCTCAGCCTCTCCTCGTCTGTCGTTACGACTTTCCCAGTCATGCTCATCGGGAGCGTACACTTTCTTTGACCTGCCTTTTCTGGCTGACATGCCTACAGAAGCCCTTCTGATTATTCTTTGCATCCCTTACCAAGTTCAGGTCCAGACGATCCTCCAATATTTAAAAAAGGATGGAAGAAGAACATCCAACATCTTTCCAATCCTATGCTATTTCTTCAGTATGACAGAGAGAAGCAGCAAATTCTGCTGGAAGGGTAGGGGCATGTTTTGAGCTAGGGGCATATTTTGTGGTGCATATGGGGTCAGATTCACTGGTCTACTGGAGCAAAGAAAAAGCAGCATAAGGTGACCTTCATGTGGCTAGCAGTGAGCACCTTCCTGTGCAAGGTTCTTTCCTCTGCTGCTTGCGGGAAACTGAGAGAAAGCAAGCAGCATCTGTGCCTGGCTCACAGAACAGAAAAAGCTCACTGTGCTGGCATGAAGGAAAGAGCATGGATGTTGGATGGGGGTGCAACAAAGTTCTGTTTTCCAGAATGGACTGAGTGGTCAGCTAAGCCAAAAATGTTGATCTGTGACTCAAAGGACAGTGAGAAGTGCTAAAGAAAATCTTTGAAGACTTACGCAAATACACAGATACAATGGAACTTTTAAAACATTTCCACTGAATTTAATGAAAAGGAGATACTCACTTTGCATGGTAATCAGTTGCTGGCCTGAGATCATTTACAGTTACTTTATTTTCTTCTCCACTGCAAAGAGATATGATTTTGTTTAAGAAACTGTTTCAGAATCCCATATATTTATAAAAAGACACATATCATCTAACCCATTCACCTAATGCTCCTTCTAAGAAACGTATTTGCTAACAGTTTCTCTCTGTTGCTAAATATAGTAAAACATAAATGCATTTATCTTTGAATTTTGGGGACTTCTTGCATTTGATTCCTGTTCTTTTGCCCTGGTGGTTTGGGGGCGCTTTTTTTGTTGTTTTGTTTTTTTGGGGTTTTTTAAAAGAATATTTATTTTCCTCTTTACTCAGTAAGACCAGTAAGACCATACATGTATATGCATGTATGTTATTACACAAAAAACATCGAAGTACTGGGGCCTACAGAAGCTCAGTTCAGCCTTGCAAAAATGATTATCTAAAACTGCATATGACTGCATACACCTACTTGTCAGTATCTAGTAAACAGAAAAGGCACCCAAGCGACATCTATTAGTCTGCTTTTGCTGACATCAGCTTATGTTAGCGAAGCCCACTTCTTTTCCTCTAGTTTCGAGGACAGGGATATCCAACTTGTGATTTGTGTACTGCTCCCAAGAAATCCATGGAAGGTTGACTAAGATAAACTAGCTAGATACAAAGATTTATAATTATTAGAGAGCTCTACACCCTTAAAGTAAATTTTACTGTTCTATTTCTCCAAATACCAAAAAACCGATTGAAAACCATTGTGTTAGGAATGAAACAACTGAAGAGTTTTGTTTGTATTGCTGCTGCTAGAGTTGTGTTTTGTGTGAATTTACTTACTTTTTTTCATATCACAAGACTGTCTCTTACCAAGAGCATTTTCAGGGAAGGAAGGGATAACCTTATTGGGAGCAGAAGCATGTGCTGAAGTAAATAACTACAAATACAATTTGTATTTGTCACTATTTATATATCTCTCTACTTGAGAACCCATAGTTTCTACTGCAGCTGGCTGAAATACTGCTAAGTGATATTAAAACATGCCTCCAGCATCTAAGAACAAAGTCTTTACATTCGAATTGATGGTGGAGACTTCAGTAATAGACCAGAACTAATTCTACTGAAAAAAGTAGTTAATTTCAAAATAGAAGCTGCACAAAACTGCTAATTATTTAAATCTCTGGACAACAGGCAGATTTTTAATGAGGTTTTAAGCCACATAATTCAATGCAACAGCAATTAAACAAAAATAACGAAGACCCACACGTATACAGTTTTGTATTTTCCATCTTTTCCGGTATTTGAAATCATCACTTCATAAGTATAAACATCTGGTATGTCGTTCTTGTCACTGTCTTCTCTGGTATCACTTGATGGAGGGGACCATGTAAGCAGTGCTGTTCTTGCCTGAATGTCTGATACCTGTAGAAATACAACTTTTGAGATTTCTGCCATTTAAATGCTGTCATATATAAATGATGCTTTGCCACAAAGGACCAAATAAGAGAGATGAAAATCACATACCGTTAGTGTATCAGAGTATTTATACTGATATCATAGCTACTATCTATTTCTTACAGATGAAATCAAGCTAAAAATACAAGAGATGTCATGAGAAAACTGCAATCCTAGGGCACAGGGCTGAGGGCAAAGAAACTTCTAAACAACGAATGCCACCTAGTGGGCTACCTAAAAATGAACGGTATCATTTGTGAGGCAGGAGAGATGGAAGCATATACTGCGAGATCAGCCATTTCATTAAATGACAATGTTTCAGGCATTTTTTCTTGGATGTCGCTGGTACTATGATTTTTTTTTTAAGACCTTGTTGTTGACTTCAGTTTTCTTATGAAATAATATAGCTCAGGAATTTCTCCAGAATGGCTGGCATTACTCTAACAGGTACATAAAGGAACTTTGCTTTGGGCATTTAATTATGGCTGTGACAAGCAAACTCTCTCATTAGATTAGAACCTATTTTGTTAACTACCCCAGCACATTTTTTTTGATCAGGATATTAATATGGATACAACTACCTGAGGATCTAATCTAGTACTCTGTTAGGGAACAGAGTATTAGAAGGTATCTCATAACGTACTTTGAGCCCAGGTGCTCGTGATGAAGGTATGCTCATGTGGTCCATGTACATGTACATATATAGACATATGTATATATATAAGCAACACCCTAAAGAATTCCTGTGGTGATGCTTGCCTGCACAGCCCACCCTTGGCAGAAAAGCCTGGATAACAGCACTTGCTGTGACATAAATATGACTATAAACAGCGTGTGTGAACGCAACACCTCCAACTGTCTAAGAAGTGTTTGCCACAGCAGACTCATGCTAAAGGCAGCAACCCTCAGGTGGATTAAATGGTAACCGGGGAATCACAAAGAGACTTCTGAAATAAAGAAGTGATCAGCTTCAGAAGTACAAAAGCAGCATGAAAATTCATAAGGATAGAAAATGCTGATGATCAAAACCAATTCAAAGTTTAGTAAGAGAAATTCCACTATAACCTTGATGTGGTCACAAACTACACTAACGCGAACTACAACCACCTCAGTACAATATTAATTTCTGGAAGTCTTTGGAGTTGTGGGAAGCATCCTGGGTGGCAAAAGCTCCCTCTCAGACAACCTTAATCCCTCCCTCGTGGGTTGCAGAAGGCGGCTGGGGATAATGAAGGAAAGAAGTGTAGGTTCCTGGAGGACCTACTATGCTCCAAGACTAGTACATCCTCTGTAAGATGATCTATTTGTATGTTTAGCTACCTTAACAGTTGAAATGTTTTTCCTAATGTCCAGGCAGTATCTCTCTTACTACCAGCTAAGCCTACTAGTCCTAGTCACCATGGAGCTGAACATTAGATGTTCCCTTCCTTTCTGTAGCTGTTTTTTATGTATTTGAAGACTGTCAGCATTTGTGTCTCCCCCCCACTTATTTAAATCTCTGATCATTCTCACTGTCCTCTTTATCTCCTACTGTTTCATTACATTTAGTGCACTGCCCAGAACTGCACATAATACCCCACCTAACGCTTTCCTAATGCCAAACCACCTTATACACTTGACAGATTACATTTCTCCTCATACATACTAGTCTGTCTATCTTCTTTTATACCCGAAAAGTAATGCAGCTGGTATGAGTGAAAAGTGGCATTACATCTTGTATTGGGTTTGTGTGGCAAGGTTTTGGTAGCGGCAGGGCTACAGGGGTGGCTTCTGTGAGAAGCTGCCAGAAGCTTCCCCCATGTCCGATGGAGCCAAC
>NW_009604220.1:29217-39727 GCF_000690535.1 Cariama cristata | reverse complement strand
GCCCGCGGGGAACCCTGGCCTCGGCCTAACGTTGCTTAAACTGGGGAGTGAAAATTATCCCCCAGGCCCAAGGGAAGGGGATGGAGCAGCTGCACCCGGGAAAGAAGCGCTGTGGGTGTGAGGGGCAGCGTTGGCCCCACGGTCGGTGGGCCTCTGCTGGCCTGCCCGCAGGCCGAGGGAGCCTCGTCAGCTGTATCCTGTGCTTTACCCTGGCTTTCTAACAGCAACGCGCTCAAGAACCGTGTAGTCCTGGTGTATCTTTGTCCGCCTGTGAGCCCCTTGAAAAGGAGGTGTGCGTTGCACAGGGTAACGCTGTTGTGTTCTTGTAGGCATCGCCTGCTGTGCCGCAGGCTGGCCCAGGCAGCTGGCTCCCTTCCCTGGGCCGCAGCCCCCCTACCACAGCCGCAGCCTTTCCCAGGCAGTAAATAAACCAGCGTGTGGGCCAAATGAGAGCTTGCAGGTTTTTTTCCACTTGCTGCCTGGCAGGAGAAATTACTCAAAGCAGTGCTCGGAGGAGAGGGTCCTTCTTGCTCGCAGTCCAGCACTGCTGCAAGCATCGCCCCAATCATTTAGCCTATGCTGTCCCCAAGGCAAGGCAAGCCAGGGTAGCAGTCTGCCTGCAGCCCTCCCTGCAGCGGTGATGGCCAGCCAGCCCTGCAGTGAGAGCCCTTGTTTAACTGCGGGTCTGTAACAGCCAGCCACGCTGGGAAGGATGAGATGTCTTGTTAACAACAAGGAAAATATGTGTCCATAAGAACCATCTAGTTCCAGTCCCAGCCTTGGACGAAGGAACAACCACACAAGAGCCGGCCCACTGTGATACTGTGAAGTGTTAGAAAGAGGCTCCATTTCTTACACCAGCAGAAGATCTGGCAGTGGAGTGGGGGAGCAGAGATATGTGGGATTGTTTGTGGGCATCCGAGTCATTTAGATGAAGTCTGAAATGCTCCAGCAACCACTGTGGAAGTATTTTCTACACTTTTACGCCATGGAGCCTGGGCTGCAGATGCTGTTTTGCCCTGGCTATGTGAATGGGGCAGGTTCACAGCCTTGAATGATGCCATTGTTACTTAGATAACCCACAAGAGAGAGGACAGGCATCTTGCTTGAGAATAACTGCTGCGACAGTTCTTCCTAGGGGACATACTAATCTTGAGACTGGGAGCTGGCAAAGCTACACTTGCTTCTCTGCTCAGGCAGTCTGAGCTGTACCTTTCACATCTCTTCCCTGTAGCCAAGAGCTACAAGCAGCGCTGACAACACGTGGTGGTTCCAAAGGGTCTTCTGTCAGTTACATGGATCTTCTGCAGAAGCTAAGAAGATGTAGTGTCTTGCCTTTCCTATGATCCAGGTCTCCAGTCTCCATTACCTTGGACCACTGTGGCTTCCAGTTCAATAGATAGATAAGGCAAGCAAGGTATCAGCAGCTGCAAACCCATGCCAGGGTTGCAGGTCTGTAATCCAGCTCCACTACCTGTACAGGCCTGGGGCACACAAGCAAAACTGATGTTGTGCACTGGCAGAGAGGAGTCGATGTGTGGTTTGAGGGTGGGTAAAGACTTGGGCTCTGTCTGTACAAGTAAACTGAACAGTGTCAGAATGTACGCGTGTTTTTGGAGTGAGTGGTGACAACTTGCAGTCTTATTCTTGGTGTCTCTTTACTCTAGGGACACTAAAATTATATACAGGATAGCACTTAACTAGGACTTGCCTAGATCCTCTCTGTCTTTGGTTTCTTTGTTTCACAGATTAACTAGCAAGCTGCACCCCGTAATGTTATTCATCTTTATGGATCTCTTGTCTTTCATTCCACAACCCTGCATAATTTACGAGCTTGTCAACTTGGGTGGGAGACTCCCTTGACCCAAGGAGGAGTCCCCTAATCCAGCTGGCAGAAGGTAATTGGATCTGTAACTATCTTTCATCTGTGGTGAGGTCCAGCCAGATAGTCAGACAGGTTGCAGGAAAAACTGATGTCAGTGTTTTGGTTTTATTCCAAATGCAGAGAATAAGAGCGACAGAGTATTAACTTGCTGATAATGCCTTAATTAAATGGATGGTTTGTCCCTACTCACAGGACTGATGTGAGCTCCAGGATGAAACCAAGTGTAAAAACAAGTGGAAACCAGCTCCTGTGTGGAGCCTACAACCTACAACCATGAGAGTGCATTTTCCCTTGGCTGCCATCCCTTGTGACAGGTATCTGATAAATACAAGGGTAGCTTCACTCTCTGCAATTATTTACCATTTGCATTCTGAACTCCTTCTGTTCTGATATGCAGACAAGAAGAAACTGCGTTTATAGGAAACCTGGGAACAAAGTTTGAAGTGTGGAAACTGTTGGAGCCCTTGAAAGCAAAGATCTTGGTACATACTAGATTGGTTGCTTCCTGACATCTGCAGTAAGTTCTAGGGTGTTAACAGCTTTTCCACCACATGCTGGTACCACAGACCTGGTCTTCATCTTCATACACTGCCACCCCTCTCCTTGACTTGTAAGATGATGATTTCCAAAGAGATATGAATTTAATGGTAACCACTACAGATCCTATCCTATGGTAACTGATATTCTACTCCAGTTTCACCCAGAGCCTGCTGAAATTATGGGACTTTTATAGATGTTTAAAAAAACCTTGGATTATGCCCAGAGAATAGATTTACACTTGAATATTTGAAAACCTTGTGTGATAAGGCCTTCTAGAAATACAACTAGCTTTAACGTGAAATTATTTCCCTGCTGGAGAATTGGCCAAAAATATGTAATACTAGTTTACTATGAATCCTATGTAATAGCTAATCAGCTTTTGTAAACCAGCATACCTCCATGGAAAATGAGTACTGATGTACTGATTTATGTAATGATGGATTTGTACCATTTAGATTTCTTGAGTAATTTATGTAGGAACTTTTCTAGAATTTAATATATGTGCTTCTGCGTGATTTTTTTTCCAGTGCTTTGAGAGGTTCTACCAGTTATTTAATCTAGTTTGAACTGTGGTTGAGAGTAAATGCATGGACTCCCAGCACTACCACTTGCTATTGGATGAAGAAAAAAAAACATTCAAAGAATACACAAGAAAGGCAGTGTATGAACTTTCATTAGACAGCAGTTTTACATAATGTTCTTTAACTGCCAAGTCCTACAGAGTAAACAGATTGCTGCCAAGCTATTGATAGAGTATTTCATCCATATGCTGACTGGTCTTCTACAAGTTGTATTCACCATTTTTCACTGAAAACTGATGTCTTATGAACTGTAGAAAAATACCAGGCTGAGATTTATCCCCCTGCAGTTCTTTATCTTCTAGCCATCATGGAAACGAGGACGATGGTTATGACAATGGTTCCAGCAATTCCACCAACGGTCATTCCCAGGATGTTCCCATGGACCTGCATTGACTGACACCTCTCACCCGTAAAGAAGAATGCTTGTCCTGATGGGCACCTGAGAAAATAAAGTACGGATTCACATAGATCAGGAGTTTTGTCCTGCTCTATAGGCCCACCTCAAGGTCCTCACACTGACTACTGTGGATGGGCAATTCCCATTAGAGGGGTTCACCTTACAACATCCCCACATTGTTTGGAGGCTATTTAACCTTGGAAGCACCACAGAATGGGGTTTCTTTGCCTCCCCTTATGGCCGCTATTAGAAACCAGTCTCTGCAGTGAAGTGTTTTGTTCCTATTATTCCATGAAAACCTAGTGGCTTAGACCTCTGAGGTCTGTATTTCTGAATACTTATTAGCTGCATCATTTAGTTCAGAAGAAAGTCAAGGCAAGAGGTCTGTGGTACCTGCAGCTTGCTCTTCCTTTCACATTCACACAGACCCCGTCATTCTGGCAAGGGTTTGGGTCACACGGGTCTTGCAGATAAGGCAGCCGGTCTTGAATGGGCTCCATATCCTGGACTGCTCTCTTCTGCCTTTCCAGAATGAGGCCTTCCATGAAGGCAGGTTGTTCAGGTTCAACAGGAACTTCAGTGTTATTGAGGTGACTTAGATCTTTTAAAAAAGGAAAGACAGGAGAAAGACATCAGATAACAGTGAGTGATGCTGTATGTAGTATTCTTCACACCAGGGGCTCACAGGATGCTTTGTGGACCAGAGGGTACTCCTTGTCCATTTGCCCTTTACAGAGATTTTGCTGTAACACAGCAAGTTCTGCATATTTAAAGCACAAGATAGAAAATCATACTGAAATTATGTTATCCAGTTAGGTAATCACTGGTATTCTGTGCTTTGAAAAAATTATGCCAGATGTGGCTGTTCTGTTTGAAAATAAACAACAGGGATGGCCTTTTAGTATGTTCAATGCTTAGAAATGGACATAGCTACTGGTTAGAGTCCCTAAAGGTGTCTAAGAAGTTAACCTTCAGTAACTCATTGGCATTTAGATTCCTCTGAATTGACAGCCACTTTAGTCAACATTACCCACCTGAAACTAAGACACAGAAATACTTTTAAAAGTTGATCCCCATTAGAAGAGAAGATGACTCGGAGACAGGTGGCAATAGTAACTTGAGTGTATGAAAAGAGACAGAAAGGATCACCTATTTGTTTCTGTAAGGAGAATCAGGAAGAGGGTCTTTACCATTAAATTCTGCAAAAATAATCAGGTCATCATTTTTCAGGAAGCTTCTCCGTCTCATCTGACTGTGGGATATGAAGTTAGTCCACCCCCAGGATACACTTCTATAGCAATTGCATGAGGCATCAAATTGTCCAACAATTGATGGTTTCTCCCATATTAAGGTTCCATTATTATCTGCAAAGAGAATATGAGTGACAAATAAGAACCACAAAGTTCTGCAGCTGAAAGTATGACATGACTCTTTTCTGCATTACAGTGTTAAATGGGATTTATGCTGTAAAATCAAGGTCAGAGCTGAAATGTCCAAATAAATCACAGAGGACTGACAAAATATTTCTTTGAATTAACACATCCATGGGAAATCCTAGGGCTGGATGTGGAACTATAGTGCTACATACTATATAAACCCGGAGTTAAAAGGTAGTCCCTGTGGGAAAGAATTCATAATCTGCAGTCTACGCCCAGCCAAGCAATACAGGCTTCAAATGCTGCAGACTGATCTCATAGGTGTTTTCAGGTGTTTTTTTTCTTAAATACAGCTACAATGTAAACGCTGTGCATTCAGATCATGTATGTTCAAGTTAACCAAGCCTCAAAAATGCAGTTTTAACTTAAATTGTTGTTGATTTAGTAATGGAATACAGCACACTGCTGGCATTGCACCATCCTGTGGTGATATGTCACCTAACATAAAGGGCAAACCCCAGGTAGAATGGGAATTGCCAGCTCTTAGGAGAACTCTGTATTTAAAGTCAAACTCAGATATCCCAGGGATTGTTCATAATAACTCCAACCTTCTATGCATCACTTTTCACATTAGATGATCTTTCACAGACAGGAATTCTGAGTCATACACAGGAAAGTGTCCCAAATTGGGAAATGCAGCCAAAGTTGCCCAACTCTGAGTCCTCCACTCAGTCTTCTGACTCAGATTCCTTGGCTTTCATTTTCATTATTCCTCCAGGCAGGCACGACTTACCTGAGTTAATGTGGTCTTTGCTTGTGGTGAAGCTTTTGCTTGAGGACATCCTTTTCAAGACGTCAGGGTCCTGGTCCAGCACTGTCAGTATAGCTTGGCGGTTCAGAGCTGGCCACTCCAGAACACCATCGTTCTCTCCGCTGCACAAGTGAAAGGCAATGCGACTGTAGCCACTGATTCTGGAGTGGGGTTGTAAACTTATGCCGAAACCGTAACCCTCAGGGCTGTAGAAACGAGGGCTTTGAATAACACCACTTGATGTGTTTTGGAGGATTTGGCTGAAATTCCGAATGACCCACACAGCTGTGGGACAGGGGGTCTCTGTCAGTGTGACATCATCGATAGCAATCCCACCAGATGAAGAGGTGGGGTTGCCCTTTAGTCCTTGGAAGAGGTAACGGAACTTCTTCTGAGCGTTGAGGGTTACGTGGGCAATTTTCCAGTTAAAGTCATTATCCGCTTTGGTAAAAGGAAAGCAAAACATGGTCATCAACATGATTAGTGATACTATGAAGCAGCTGATTCCTAGCCATCCATTCCAGATGCATTTTTAGACAGCTAGGCCTCTCACAGAGTCCTGAAGGCTAGAGAGCTTAAGTTGGTATTGTGATTATGGTATACTCACATTGCCTTACCATCTAAATGCTTTGGGCACATTGTATTAGGAACTCTTCACACATTAGTGAATGCAGTCTCTAGTATAAAGGCCAACAGGCTAAGGGCCAAGACATAACAAGTGGATGGGAGTCGATGACCCGATGTGTTAGAATTATCTGTTGCTGCCACTTTTCCAGGGACTTATCCTTCCCTGCAAACTGCTGCAACTTGATGCAAGCAGGTTATCACAGGTCTTGGGCTTTGACAACATAAACGCAGAGTGCCACAGTGGCTGAATTTGTCCTATTTAGCAAAATCCCCCAAAGTGGGAACACAGTTCACATTTCCAAAACTACATATATTTTTGTATTTCCAACCATGTAAAAATCAGGCCGGAATTCTTAATGACCGTAGATGAGCACAGGTATTTACATCTGAACAGCTCACTGTTAGATCATATAACAGCCAGAGGAGATTTAGTCAACTGATCTCCAGCAGAGTTTGGGGTCCCTCTCAATCACTAGGTGTAACATAACATTATTAGGAACTTTGTGACTTCTGCTCTGCAGCACCTAAATTACATTATTAGAACCCACGGTTTCACTGCTAAATGCCCTCACGTAATACCAACATCCTTTGCCGAATTGCAAGATATTCTGGTAATTTTGGGAAAATATTTTGATTTCTGAGCCAATACATGGCATTAATAGACTAAGTAAGACAATCCCCCCCACCCCCCCAATATTCTATGTATTCCTCGTATTTTCAGACTTACCTTGGAAGGTTTGAATTTTCCTCATCTTGCGAACATTTCCAGTGCCATCATCCTCTTTAAGCCAGATGATTAGCTTGTCAGAAAGGCTTCCTGCGATCTTATAGAAGAACTGGAGGCACTGCTGAGTTCTCTTTGGATAAAGGATTCGAGACTCTAGGACTGCCACCTCATCTGCCTTGCCAGAGCTGGTGCTGAAGTACATGAAATAGCCAGCTTCTGCAAAGAAAGTGTAGAGTGGCACTGTCTCTTTCCACATTTCCTGCTAGCTGCATAGTGTAAGTTTATCATTTCAACCCCACTCTTTTAGTAGGCATAAGTTTAGTTCTTAACATGAATAGTAGAGGAAATGGTACGTGATAACCATCCAAGACAGACCAGGATAAGAACAGGACTAGTAGTTTATAGCATATATATGGAACTCCTTGCTGGTAGCTTATGTCATTTTTGCATTAGTTGGTCTAATTGGAAGTTGGATGCCTCAGGAATGTCAGAGATCCGAGACAGAGGAATCAGTGCTGACTGCAAGTAACTAGTAGACGTATTTTTTGCTTGATTTATACTGAAGATAATATAAAGGTGAGATCTTAGAGATCATATGCTATATTACCTTGTAAAGAGTAAGATAATTTCTTATCAGTGATAAAGAGAATAAAAAAGGGTTGGACATAAAACTAGCACTTGCCTGACCTTGAACATGAAAAAGCTCTTTTTCATAGCTTGCTCAAAGACATTTCAAAACTCAGCATCTCAGTTTGGGGAAATTATTTAAGAATTCCTGCCCCTCTAGTTGAATTTCCCACTAACATTTTCTGAAGTGTTATTTGCTTTGGATTTGAAGTGTCTACTTTTATCTTTATATTTATAAGGGATTCAACATTTGCAAAGGTATCTTATCTTGGTATCCAATGAATTTGTCAGCTCTTATCTGTATTGTATTGCTTTTTAGTTATTCATTATAGTCTATGATTAAATTAACAAGTGAAATTCTTTTAGCTCTTGTGTGAAAGCTTCCTCTGTTGTGGGCTAGTATTGAGTGGCTATGAGTGCTGTTTCATTCTTATCATGGGGTAACATAACTCTTACTCAGACCTTGGAAGTTGCAGTAAATCCTTTTATGGGTTATATTTAAAAGACCTCTAGTTAAGATTGTTCTTTGTCCCCTTTTATCTTGCTGGTGTGGAGAACATTCCACTATGTTGAAAAAGCTTAATGAGAGCACAAGTGCAACCATAAACTCACACTGACAGGGCCAAGACAGGTGAAAAGAAAAAGAGCTTTTTGCTTAACTAGAAGCATTACAACTTGGATGTTTGCTGGGTAGTGTCTTAAATACAGTTATTTAATCCTGTGTTTTCAGAGTAGCCAGTGCTGGGTTTTCTCAAGGGTAGACTACAATGACAGGTTCAGAGAATCATAGAATCATTATGGTTGGAAGAGACCTCAAAGATCATCAAGTCCAACCGTATACCTGATGCCACCATGCCCACTAGACCATGTCTTGAAGTGCCACATCTAAACGTTTTTTGAACACCTACAGGGATAGTGACTCCACCACCTCCCTGGGGAGTCCATTCCAATGCCTTCTTTAGAAGTTCTTTAGAAGTTTAGAACTTCTTTAGAAGTCACTAAAAATGCTGTATTTAAAGCACACAGACCACTACAGACGTGCACAAGCAACCATTACTCCAGCTAACCCCTTTTTCTCAGGAAAGTGTTCTGTTAGTTTGTTTTTTGTTTTACCTCTACAGCGCCCAGAAACTGTGTGGTCTTCTTGCCCTATAGCTGCGCTCTGTTGATGGACCCAGTCTAGATCATCTCTGGTACCCTGAATCATGCCGCAGATATTTTCAAGCTCGAAAGAACACTGGTCCAAAAAAGTGTGAGTTGAAGCTGAAAAAAAATGCACACATAGTTACCTCCAAAGTAGTATCTCATTAAAATTTCTGCTCTAATTTTGGGGTTTTTTTGTTTACACTAGTATAGACATCATGTAGAGAACACAATCCATAGCAGATGTGAGCCCAAAGACTCAAAAGAGGAAATATTTGATTCCTGGAGGGATTCCCTGCATAAAGATAACAACATTTGACCGCTTTGCAGAAGGTTAACAAACTCCCATGCGGCAGCTGAAACACGGTGGCTGATGGTGGCTGTCTTTGTGCCTGCTTGTAAGGCTTGGAGAGACAAGTCACTTTGTGAACAGTGGTGGTGTTGTATTTAACCACTCTCCGGCTGGAGGTTGTTATTCTTCATGTCCCACTTGTCTGCTTGATGAGTATGAGCACAGCTCTTCCATTTCAAGCAAAGCCCACCCACTTACCCTAGGCCAGTTTGCCTGCAAGTTCATGCTTCTGTTAACATATCACTGGGGACAATAACTTCTCACTAACAATCACATGTGGTGATAACATCTTCAACCAGCGTAGCAACCAACCAGATAGAGTTGGACTCTAGATTTAGCCAGTCTCAGGTGCAAAATAATCTCATAAAGACCAAGTGTCAGTAAAAGAGGACAAAGTACAGTTGCATTCACCTCACAAAAGCACAATGGAGCTGCCCACACACCAGCAAAACAACTACATGTCTGAACCCCTAGGAGCAACATGGAAGAAAAGATGTGAATGGATTGACTTTCATTGACTAATTGAACTTTTACAAAAGAAATGACAGTTAGCAGAGCCAAAGAGAGGGATGAGGAGGGAATAAGCAGTTTGGGTTTCTACACCACAGGTCCTCTCCCATACCTCCTAAAGAGCACCTGAGAAGAGTTTTTGTGATTTTAGAGACAAAAGGGAGGTGAACCAGCCAGGCTCAAGTATAAACAAAGAAACAGTTTGCCATGGTTAAATTATGACTTACTGCAGTTATACATGCGATTCAGTCTTTCCAGGTCAATAGCACTGAAGTCTAGACGTTGTCCAATTATGTCATTAAATTCTGGTATCTTTGCTGTGATTGTGGGAATGCTTTCATTTTTGTTAAATGAAAATGGTTCATAGTGCATCACTGATTCGTAGTCATAGGGGGTGTTCAGATCAGTGATGAAGCTGTCATCGTACTTCAGAAAATTGTGCTCTTTGTCTGGTAAAAGAACGGAAAAGTGCTTCATTTTTAGAGAAATTGGAAAGGAAATGGCTTTAGCATGGTCCCTTGGATACAGTTTTCTGACACAGAATTGATATACCCGAAAGCAGTTACTTTACAATAAAATAGTCAAATTTAGCAAGATTTGTTTATGAAGTAATTCTTTAGATTGTAGTTCTGCATCCTCACATCTGACTTCAGTAAGTTCAAAATCAAGTATCAGTGAGCTGCAAAGAATGGGATATATACGAAGACAGATTAGATGGTCTAATAGCATCCTGAGGGGTTAAATTTAAGGATTAATGTACTCCATTCCAAAGCCTGTGAATACTGATGCAAACATTTCCCAGGATATTAGATCATATGGACAAGGAAAGGCCCTGGAGCCCTCCACTCATTATTGAGACAAGTATGATAGTCCTGGAGTGCCTCCAGGTTCTGTTCTTCTTTGAAGCAAAGAATACATTAGGAATCGGGGGGGG
>NW_009604220.1:0-29207 GCF_000690535.1 Cariama cristata | reverse complement strand
GGGGGGGGGAGGGTTTTTTTACCCTAGATTGATAATATTGCTATGATATTTCTGTTGAAATGTCTTTTGGAAACATGTTTCTCACGGTGAAATAATTTGTCCTTAGAGGAAGTTTTACATTATGAAGGTGTCTGCTAGGGCAGAAAGAGGGAGCCGTTTCACATGCTTTGGCATGGAAGTAAAGAGAGATGGCCAGCATTTCCAACTACAATATTTTTCATTCTTTCTCAAAGAAGAAACAGCACATGACTGCACTGGTGGATAATACAGTTTCTCTGTGTAAAGACTGCCCTTCCCTCATGCAAGTCCATTGTGGGTACAAAGGTCTTCAGTCCAAGGCCTGAGATTGTATAAGAGCTTGGGATTGTTTTCTTACATATACTTGAATTGCACCTTTTATCAAAAAGGGTGAGAATCTTGCTAATTAAGTTCTATTGGTTTTTATAGCTGGGGAAAAAATCTTGACAGGACACAGGCATGTGTAATGATGCTGGCTTTTAAGATTGTTATCAGGCAAAGGGTAACTTCTATGTGTTTTTAAAAGAAATAAACCATATGGCAAGGTGGTAATTTCATTAGGATGTCTTGTGTGTTTTCTCTGAAGTCTAATAGGCTTCTTAGCTTTTCTGTCAACAGCAACAAGAAGAGGGGACCTCTTCTCTTACCAGCCAGCTATCTGCATTGCAGTTTATGAAAATGCATTATGGCAAAAACTGCTACCATGCTATTGAATTTGGGGTTGCAGATCACTAATGCTGGAACAGATGTGCACAATCACACATACAGAGCACGATCATATCAGTCTTATTTCCCTTTAGAGGAACAGACATCTTTCAAATGGCTCCAGCAGGAGTTTTCTACTTGATGAATATGCCTAACTGGAAAATGAGATTGTATAGTATGGGTAGAAATCTATAGGATATAGGAATTGACTCTAGTGATGTCAGGCAAGCCTCAAGACTCCATTCAGAACAGTATCACACTAAAGGCCATCATCTGTATCATTTTTTTGGTGTTCTAGGTTTGTGGCTACTGAATACACCATAGATAAGTTGAGAGGATTCAATGATATGTTTTTTGGAGTACAAAATAAAATAAAAAAAAGTATGTACAAAGAACTGGCGCTGTTTTGTTGAGCTTTTCTGTACCTCTGTACATCATGGAGCTCACAAGAGTACATTATAAGTGCATTGTAAGACTTGTTTTGGAGGTGGTTAGTTACAGTGCACAGCAAAAAGGGGCCCAAAAGTCAGAGTCTAGATACAATTAACATCATCATCATGATCATCATCATCACCATGATTCAAGATAGGACCAAGTTAATAATAAGGTAAATTGGTTTTAGTGCTGTTCCTAACAATAGATACAATGGTCTGCAAAATCAATATCCACATCCCACATCCTATCTACTGCTCAGCCACCCCAAAAGACACTGCAAATTACAGGGTAGAGGCAAGTAGTAATGCACAAGCTTGGAGCAATTCAAAATATCAGATACAGCTCTTAGAGATCAGCAGAAATTGCTTGTAGCAGCAGTTCTTATCTATCCAAAAGAGAACACAGCATTCCCTGAATCTTGTTCCTTTCTTATGACTGTTTCTCATGTATTTTTCACTTATTTGCAAAGATGATCAGTGCATAACCCTGGAGTCTGAAATGATCAGTTTGTCCACATAGAGCATGAACAATGGCAGGGCACAGTATCACCACTGGGAACGAGGGTTTTCACTTGGTGTCTTTGCTAACATGCCTTTCAGAACTTGCTGTAGACTCCCATTCACTTTTTTTAAAATAAGCATTCATTAAGTAGTACAGAACCAGACCTCACAGGAGACAGCAGGAGAAACTACCTGGGGACCAGTGGGACAGTGGAGGGTTTGCTGGAACTCATAAAGACACTGAGTTTGATGATACTAAACCTGAAGGCAAGAACCTGCAGGGACACACTGGACAGGAGACAGCAGAGAGCGCCCTATATTATGTGTCCTGTCTGATCTAATAATTTTCAGGCTTCTTCATATATAAAGTAAATCTTTCCAGTTTCAGGAAAGCCTGAATGTCTGAGTATAGAAACCTTTCAGATTTTGAGAGGAGCTTTGATTAAAGAAGAGCCACCTCAAAGCTCACCATCCCAGTAAGTTTACCATATGCATTACATGGCAAGAGAAAACAGACTCATAGAGAGGGGAAATAATTTGTTCAAAATCAGCTAGTAGACCAGTCCTGGAGCCAAGGGGAGACAAAGTCCTCTGACTGCCAAGCAGGGCCTCTCTCTGCTGCCCTAAGACAATCTCTGGTCTTTGACCAGAGAAGTTGTATCAAAATCCTGCTACATCTGCAGAATGATGTAGAGTGGTCTCAGGTGTGGCCCAGTGTTTTGAAAATCATGTCTTTAATAGGGTCTTCAAATCTAGGAGGGAAAATAAGAAATTGATGCATCTGCACTTTAAAAAATCTGACTTAAAGGTCAAAACCCACCTGTAATAATTTGATCCCACCAGATTGTCACATAGTCATCCCGGTCCATCCTTGACTGCTCATGGTAAAATCCTAAAGCATGCAGGATCTCATGTTCCACAATTGCTTTGTAGTCACACCCTGCCCCAATAGAGAGGTTCTGTCCAGTCTGCAGGTCCCCCACCATGGACCAACACCTGAGAAAACGACAGATCTTACTGTCTGTTAAGTAGAGTTTTCTTCTCTGTATTTAAGTTCTCAGTCTGCTCACTGGATTTAAAGTAATACCAAAAAAGGTTTAATTATAAAAGGAGTAATCATTATTTAGATGCTGATCAGATGCCTTGATACTCCACTCTGAAAGCAGACTAAGCCCCAAAAATATACTCACTATCACTTGCATGAGGCCAGCATTTTACTTACCCTTAGACAAGCTCACCTCTGATTTTTGAGATTCACAGAAGTTTATTCCTATATTAACTGCCATTTTGCCAAGAAACGAGCCAAGAAACATAATACATATGTAGAAACAATAAACTTCTCAAGACAGACTGAGCTTTCCTGCAATCACTTGGGCTAGAGAAGGGATCCATAAGGATTTAGAATAGCAGCATTTGGTCCTTTTTAACAACAGCTATGCAATGCATCAGCTGTAGGTGTGAAATGACATTTTTCTGTGAGTGTCCAGGCCCTCATCCATGACTCAGCAGAAGCAAATCATGATTGAGGAGGAAAGGAGCTCCTCAGCCAATTCACTGGGAACTTTTTAGGGTAGCCCAAAGGTGATTAGAGGCAACTGCTAAAGAGCATCTGCTTGGACTGCAGCTTCATTTGCACATCACAAAGCAGTGTCAGGCTGAGTTTGTGAGGGAGCTCTGAACACACTAGCGTGGGTACAAAGAGCTCAAGCTTATGGTCTCTTGAATAGCTGCTACCACGGAGTTTCCAGTGCCAAGCCCTTTGGCACCAACTTATCAAAAATCATGGTGCTTGCAGTCTTGTAAGAGAAGTGTCATAGGACATATTACCCAGGGAAGAGCTGAGGGCAGAAATATCAGTGCCTATAGGCCTTTATGAAGTTCTGGGAGAACAAGAAATATTCACAGCTGATATAGTAAGAAGATTTTTATGCTTTTCTAGATGTTCTTTCAAAACATGTTTAGATGTAGGAAATAAAATAAATCTTCCCAGTTCCTGAAAACCTGAACCTCTGAGTATAAAACCCTTTCAGATTTTGAGAAAACCCTTCATTAAAGAAAAGCCACCTCAAAATAATGGCAATATTACAATAAACTGGCTTTCAACAGCTTTTTTTGACCTGTCTTCCAAAGATTTCAAAACCTAAATTCTGGCTATTCGCATCATTGGTAAGTTAAGAGGATGTACATAGGGGTCATTTCACCCACCGCTGAAATGGAAACCAACCCTAGGTAGGAAAGTAGAAGCAGTTGATGAAAACCCAGTGATGCTGGGATTCACTTCATGGAAGAGTAGCCATCCAAACATGAGATGCCCTTTCCAAGTTCATCATTGAAATACCTTAGACAGTCAGCAGAGGGATGCTGTGGCTTCCAAGCTTTGTGTCTAAGAAGGTAGGATGGGTTGCTTTCTAGGTAGCCTCTTTTTCTCTGCTGACAACAAACTTTTAGACTAAACTTTTAGACTGATGAAGTCAAATGGAATGAATTCCCAGCTGATTCTACACAGTAAAACTAAAGAGAAATTTATATAACCCTTACCCGGTTTCTTTTCTAAAGAATATGTAGGTTCTCTCTCCTTCATATGGCTTGAAATCAATGCAGGACTTAAGACGGAACATTTCAAATGCCTGGAGAATAACTCCTTTGGCATTCAGATCTGGAAAACATGCATCAGGAAATCACCTTTAACACACTGCAGATCACTCACCCTGGAGAGGTAAGGTATGCACACAGATATATGCACAGGACCAAAAGAAAAGAAAAATCATTGAATTTGATTAAACTGTGTTTTGTTTTGATAGGTGTAGAAGAAAAAAAATGGGCTTAATATAAAGGAGCCATCTAGTTATTAGTGAATTTTAATGTGAACGAACCAGTTCTGAAAAAGGCAAAATTTTTATCACAGTGCAAATAAGGATTGCAGCTAAAATCTGAATAAAGTATCCACATTACCTAGGTTATCACCCAGAATATAGGGAATGGGGAATTTCCATCTGTAGGTGTCATTTCGTAGGGCATTTCGCTGACTTTGCTGAAAAGGAAATTAACAGCTGGTGATGCATCTGCTGTGGAGAGATGAGCTGATTTGTACCAAAAATACGATTAGGACACATGATAGATATAAAGTTTTTAATTACTTACAGGGAGCAAGATATCACCCTGAAAGAGGTCCAGTCCAGCAGCTGAAAAGTAATTTAATGAAAGATAATGTAAATGAAATATCAAATTTATTTCACCTCATAAGCCATATTGAGCCTACTTATACAAGGTTAATGTACTTGGGCATTTACAGAAAATAAAGAAGGACCAGCCTCTTTACACTGAAATATAGGGACAGGTCTAAAAGTAACAGTAGTTTCTACTCAATATTTACTACTCAGCAACGTCTGCATTTTTGGTGGCAGAAATCTGGTGTCCGCCATTATCCATGCCTAGCTTGATAACCTCTTGCTTGCTATCAGGCAGTGGCAACAGTCACACAGTGAGGCAGTACTCTAGAGAACATAGTAATACTGAGTAACGCATCAGGAAGAATATTGTACAGTACATCATCAAAGGATATATGGAAAATTGCATTACAAGAAATAAAAAAAATAGAGGAAGACAGTACAGTGTGTTGTGTCTTTTCCATTTGATTTCCGTACCATTTATACAGAAGCTCAATAAACATCTAAGCTATTTTCCACTTTGTAAAACTTTATAAAAATCATATAGTGGTGGAGGGAAAATTCTGGTGGGACCCCAGAGACTTTCCCATTGATACAGCGTGTTACTGCCTTAACACTGTGGGTCTGTCCAAACTTCAGAAGTTAAAGACATCTGCATCTCTTGTTTACATAGGGTTACAGTCCCAGGATAGATTCATGTGTCATAGACAGAGGAAGATAATTCAGAGCTCACTTAATTACATTTCTCTTGAACCATGAACTACCTGACCATCGGTCACCCACATCTTTTTTACAATACTGAAAATTCAACATTTTACTCACAATTTTTCAGGTCTTGTGAGAATTTAGACATGAACTCACCTAAGTTTATGTCTGGAATGTCTTTGATTATCTCACCAAAATCAGCATCTGCTGCTGCAAGACAAAGAAAACATTATGTGTTCAGGTGTAGTGGCACAGAGCAAGCGGAAGAAAATGCTTCAAAACTCAAAACAGTTCACAGAACACTTACCAGCTTCACTGGAGAGGTACTTGACCTGAAAAAGAATAAAATGCAAACAGTATAAGGTATGAGATGTCTCTGGACTGAGAGGAGCCTGTAGAAATCACCTTTCTACTTACAGAGACTGGAGTACCATAGACATAACATAACAGAAGCGCTAGGCAGAGCGGGAAGATGCTGGAGCTCATTTTTGCAATGGAAAAAGAAGCTGGGCCCTCTCATCTCTTGCAATATATAGGGCATGCTGCTGAACTTTCCACAGAACATCAACCAACCAGCTTTGAACTTTCCACCTTTGTAACATTATTATAACAGCAAGATTTTCCTCCTAAATGGCACATGATGGCATTGTTGTTATCAATTATCTAAGTCCACTTTGGAGGAATGTTACAGAGAGGAATGTGATAACTTCATGCCTTCAGTGCAGCTGGTGAAAGGTCCACCCAGACTTCGTGTAAGAAGATCTCAGTCTGGCCTAAAGTTGCTGACTTCTTCCACTGTGCTTGTTATCTGTCAGCATTGCGATCTCGACTGAACAGGAGAAAAGCTACATGCTTAAGCAGAATTATTCTGGGTTTATAGCACTCCGGTGACATTAGAATTTGGCCCAGTGCTTTTTTCAGTTAATAATTAACATCACATTGTAAAGATTAGAGATAAAAGAGATATGATGATGAATGCCCTGGCAATATTTTCCCACAGCTGATCTTGTCCCAGGACTGATGCCCCAGTACACAACATGCCACTCTTTGCCTCCAGAGGCGGTCACATATATCAGTAGATCCTTGGCCTTCCAGCTTGATGCTCCTTTCTTTTCTGGTGGGTTTCAGAGATGACAGACTTGTCCTGCATTTTGCTGTCTTCTTTCTCAGGAGACATGGGTCAGGGAAGGCACATGAGTTAACTGAGCCAAGGCTCCAGAAATATCTAGATCTCTCACAGGTCCTGCATCATCCCCTTGAAAATGTTCCACGTGCCCTCGAGTGTCTCAGTGCCTTAAACTTAGGCAATTGAATCCTGCTCCCTCATTTCACATCTGAAATTACAAGTGATAAGGGTGAGGATGAACACCTCTATGTTCAGCAATTAGGTAGGAAAAGGCTTGTGCCACAGACACCACTACCCACAGCACAACACAGAGGGCTTGGGTAGGAGGAGAAGAAAAAATGCTCCGGAGGTTCTTCATACACTGCTTCCCAGCAGTGTGGGTGGGAGACACTGGGCTTCAGTGTGAAGAAGCCTCAAACACAAGTAGGTTTTGTGTAGGAAATGTGCCTGTGTACAACAACTACACTGTCCTAGAAAAGAGACAGTCCTTCAACCTAAGACACATATTTTCCTCCAAACAGATCTAAGTAGGAAGCTATTTGTATGAGATCACATTGCAGAGGAATAAGTACAGACATCTTTTCTTTTTTTGAGAAGAAGGGCCCCAGAGGACTGATCTTTCACCTGCTATACACGGGTCTTCTTCAACACTTGCTTTTATGAACCATTATTTCGAAGGACACTGGTACCGAAGCAGAACAGACACACTACTAGTAAAAGAGAAGCATGTCTCAAGATACATTGTGCAAAGGTTGTTTTCACAGGGGAGCAAAGAGAGTCAAAACACACCACAAAGGCCATGATTTGCAGATGTGTAGCAGTGGGTGTGAGAAAGGAACAAAAAACTGAAGCAAAACCAGAGTAGTCTGAAAAACACTTGATTTTTAGTCCCTTTAACTTAAAAATTACCCAAGAAACTAGAGGATACCTAAAGATAAGTCATTCTGTAGGCATCTGTTTGAGTTTGTAGAGGACAATGGTTATGCAGCCATCTCATGTTATACTAGCGCAATTTAATATTTTCATTTAGCACAATGTATGCATCCCCAAATGCATGCTGTATTCAGTTCATGTGGCAAGGTTTTGGTAGCAGCAGAGCTACAGGGGTGGCTTTGTGAGAAGACACCAGAAGCTGCCCCCACGTCAGACAGAGCTTATTTCAGCTGGTTCTAAGACAGACCTGGCGCCGGCCAAAGCTGAGCCCATCAGCGATGTTAGTGGCATCTCTGTGATAACATATTTAAGAAAGGGGGAAAACTGCTGCTCAACAGCAGTTGGTGGAGAGAAGTGAGAATGTGTGGTGGGAGCAGCCCCGCAGCCCCCCGGTGAGTGCGGCAGGAGGAGGAGGTGCTGCAGGCCCGGAGCAGAGATTCCCCCCAGCCCCTGGGGCAGCCCACGGTGAGGCCGGTTGTCCCCCGGCAGCCCACGGAGGCCCACGCTGGGGCAGATCCCCACCTGCAGCCCGGGGAGGAGCCCACGCCGGAGCAGGGGGATGCCCCAAGAAGGCTGGGACCCTGTGGGAAGCCCGCGCTGGAGCAGGCTCCTGGCAGGAGCTGTGACCCCAAGGGATCCATGGTACTGGAGCAGTCTGTGCCTGAAGGACTGCACCTATGGAAAGGACCCACGCTGGAGCAGTTAATAGAGAACTGCAGCCTGTGGGAAGGACCCACGCTGAGAAGTCCATGAAGGATTGTCGCCCATGAATGGGACCCCATGCTGGAGCCGGGGAAGAGACTGAGGAGGAAGGCGCAGCAGAGACCATGTGTAATGAACTGACCACAACCCCCATTCCCTGGTCCCCGGCGCTGCTCAAGGAGAGGAGGTAGAGAAGTCAGGAGTGAAGTTGAGCCTAGGAAGAAGGGATGGGTAGGGGGGGAGGACGTTTTTAGATTTGTTCTTATTTCTTATTATCCTAGTCTTTTTGAATGTCAATAAATTAATTTAATTTCCCTAAGCTGCGGCTGTTTTGCCCATGACAGTAATTGACAAGTGATCTCCCTGTCCTGATCTCGATCGACAAGCTTTTTATTTTTCTCTCCCTGTCTTGTTAATAGAAGGGGAGTGATAGGCTGTCTTGGTGGGCACCTGGTGGCCAGCCAAGGTCAATCCACCACAAGATCCAAACAAAGTCCCATTCTGCTTTCATGGAAACTTCTCAGTAATGTTGAACTGGGTCCAGACGCAGATGAAGCTAGGGAAGCATGCTATTCTTTTAGCAGTGACCTAAGAAGCTGAATACTTGGCAGTGAGCGTTATCAGAAGCTGGGCTTGAAGAAGTGGTAATGGCCATAGGCAGAAAAGGGAAGTCCTGGAACAGGATCTTGGAAAGTCAAGCACTGGTACTTTTGGCTAGGGAAGGCTGGACAAGAGAGACTTCAGACACAAGAGATAAGCATTGCCATCAGCAAAAATGAACAAAACGAATGAAACATGGGAAGAAAAAAGACAATATAACTAACAGAAGCACTTTGTTGCTTGGGCCAAAATAATCTTTGGAGAGTCTATGGGTCTGGTCTCTTAAAACTAACAAGGAAGCTTAGTTCAAATTCTTAAAATACAGAAACCACAGAATACAGTTTCTCTAGTGAATTAATATATTTTATGTGTCATGAATGACTGTTTGCACTAGTAGTGAAGAGGTTGAGGGCACTTCAAGGACAGACTGGGACTTCAGATGTAATCAAAGGGGTGAGATCTGCAAGAAAAGACAGTTAAAGTAAGTAATTTAATGCATGGAGTATATAGTGCAGTTCTGTCGTATGTGTTAGGCTGACTTTCAGGCTAATCCCAGGGACAAGAAACGATGCAACAATAACTCATCCAAACAGCTGTAGAGGCAGCAGCAGTACCCAGCAAAGGAGGTGGGGGGGGAAACTGGAAGGGCAGAGAGCTGCAGGCGGGCATGGAGCTCCAGTCTGTGGCTTTCTCAAGCCCATCAGGGCATCCTGGGATTACTGAGGTGGAGGGAGACTGGGACGAGATAGTAGAGGGCTTGGATCACAAAGTGATCAGAAACAGGGCTGGGAAGTGAGGAGGGAGGGCAGAAAGGCTTGTGGAGAAGTGGGAGGCATGGGGCAGACCTTCAGGGGTTATACAGAGACAACCTCCAACTGTCATCAGAGGGTAATGTAACACTGCCCTTGAGCTTTTAGGCACCCTGGTATCAAAATAAATATCTAAATACAGAGATTGGAACCTTATAAATATGACCGTATGAGATTTAATATCTACAAATTAAGCTGAACCTGTTTTTAAGTGGAGACTAAATGCAGTCTCCTAACAAGTCTTTCAATTTCTTCACTACAATTTCACCTAGCAGCTGCAAATGTTTTTGGGACCGCTGGCACCCATATGACACAGCAGGACTGAATTTTCCCCAGTGAATTACTCCCAGAACAAAGTGTTGTCAGGGAAAGAACAAAGAGCCCTCAGCTGCTTTTCTTATTGCTAAAGGGGACTTGGGAGCATTGCTGAATGCCCTACATAAGCTCCAGAAAAGCTGGGCCATTCTGTATGCCAGAAATGTAGACTGCTTTTTGCATTTTCATTAGGCAACACACGTTGCTGGTTAAGTATACATGGGAAGCAGGTTTCTCATCTTGCAAAAGTTCTTGCCGTTTCAAAAGTTTCTCCATTCTGTGCTAGAAGGAAAACAAGAACTTTGCAATTTTTTTCATGAAGATCAAGGGAGAAATCCTCCTGCCAGGAGAGTTCACAGCCTCGTGTTCACAGTCCTCGGTCGTGCAGAGTGGGTCTGGATTATCACAGCATACACTCAACTGTCCTCTCCTATCTGAGACAAGTGCTCTGACTGCTGTACGAGGGTCAGGTCTGTTTTAATGATTATTTACTTATACAAAGTGTTTCCAGTTTCCAGGCACCGACAATTTCCAAAGGAAACTCACTTCAGAAGGGTAATAGGATTCATCTCACCCACCATTAGTCATCAGTGATGGATTCCTTTGCAGCCGGTGGAGATCAGCACGTCAGAAGAGCAGTTAATCACAGCTATAATGGAATGGGATCAACTGCTCCTCAGAGGTATCCATTGCTCTCGAATGACCCACCAGAGAGCCTAGAAAGTTCATTTTTGGACACCTAACATGAGGTAAGATGAACACAGCCGTCTGACATGTGGCTGTCACAGAGGATGGGCATGCACAGTCCTTTTGGCCTGCTCAGAGGGATGCCTGCTTGCCAGGTTGCCCTCTGCACCAGGCAGCTCTTTTCCTCCTTCTTCCCCTTCCCTGCTGCCTTTGGCAGGGCAGAGCAGCTGCACATGGTCCTGACAAAAATTGCAACCTTACAAGAGAAGCTTTGGATCAAAAACTCCTTCTGCCAGTTTTTCAAGGTCCAAAAAGAACCTCTTAATATTCAAACCATAATTTTCTTAAGTCGGAACTGATATAGGGGTGGTGGCAAATGGGAACACAATTAAGTAGACTGATATTCAAGACATGGAGGTATAATCTGTCCTGAAAATCTGATTTTCAGGGACCAGAGAATCAAGGTCATCCACAGGGTTTCATATTCAGTATTCAAAAATCCAGTCACTTGAAATCACCAGGCATTTAAAAACCTTGTTCCTGAAATAAGTGACTCGCTAGATGTTCACTAACCACCCTCATCTTCCATGCTTTCTTTACAAACACAAAAGTATGTACTTGCTCTGTTCCAGTCAGGATTCTGATAGTATAATACTCTACCTTCAAAATCAGCAAAGATGAAAAGACTGTCATTTTTAAGGAATTTTTTCCAGTGCAGCTCCCAGTGGGTCAGGAATGTATTCCATCCAACACCTGGGCTCATGTAGCAGTTGCAGAAAGAAGAAAAACTTCCAGTGATCGATGGCTTGTCCCACTGCAGGGTGTCATTTCTGCCTGTTGTTCAAAAATATAGAAGTAATTAAAGCTGATCTCCACTCAGCCCAATAGTTTTACATGCAGAGCAAATCTAGCCTGGTCTCCTGGCTTTCAACAATTTTCTCCAGCCTGAGCAAACCTCTGCATTTCTATATTTCTCCCAGGTGCACTCTGACTTACCATAGACTAGCTGGTTTGGGTCTGTAGTAAAGCTAAGGCTGAGGGACATCCTGTGGATTACATCAGGGTCTTGATCCAAAACAGACAAGATAACTTGTCGGTGTCCGGCTGGCCATTCAAGAAGGCCATCGTTCGGACTGCTGCAGAGATGGAAAGTAATCCCCATGTAATTCATGTAGCGTGATGAATTTCTTCCATGAGGATACAGCTGTAAAGCAAAAGCATAGCCTTCTGAGCTGTAAAATACAGGGCTTATGATATAATCGCCTTTTGAAGTACTGTTAAAAAGGGATGTGAAGTTTCTGATGTGCCAGACGTTGGTGGGGCAGTTTGTCTCTGTCAGGCTGGTGTCATCGATGGCAATCCCCCCTGCAGACTTGGCTGGATCTCCTCTGATGCCCTGGAACCCATACCGGAATTTGTTTTGGACATGGAAGGGAATGCTGGCCAATTTCCAGTCATGTTCTCCGTCAGCTGAAGGGGGAAATAAATATATGTGAGAATGGGAGGTCCAGGACACAATCCCAAATCAAGCTGTGTCTTCCTCAAGCATCCTGTGACCTGTTTGTTTGCGTGGTGGTTGTCTGATGCCCTGCACCCTAGCTAATCTGGGAACAGTCTTAAGGAAACTGTCTCTGAGCCAAATTCTGTTCTCACTGGCACTAACTCTGGAGTTACACAACTGAAGCAAATGAAGGTTAGATTTACACTGGACACTTGAGCAAGCTTTCATATGATAAACCACACCAGTATTGTCTCGCATCAAAGTTTGCCAGCACTTCAGAAAACACACCTTCACTTACCTGTAATAGTGTGCAGCTTTTCCATTCGTCTAACATTTCCAGTTCCATCATCTTTCTTAACCCAGACAACTAGCTTATCCTGTGGACTTCCATTTAACCTGTAGAAAAACTGAAGGCATTTTTCCTTCCTCCTTGGATAAAGGATGCGAGATTCCAGAAGAGCTGACTGACCAGCGTGTCCAGTTTTTGTATCTAAGTGCATGAAATATCCTCTCTCTGGGAAGCACAAAACACAATGGTGTTAAAAAAGTTTTTGATCCATTCACTAATGAAATGCCAGTGCTAAATAAGCTTTAGTGCGGTTTCCACTTGCCTGAGCT
Organism: Cariama cristata; assembly: GCF_000690535.1. NCBI lineage: Eukaryota > Metazoa > Chordata > Aves > Cariamiformes > Cariamidae > Cariama > Cariama cristata. The sequence goes on along the minus strand of NW_009604220.1, from coordinate 16,386 downwards.
AGAAAGTTATTTTCAAAGTAAAAAAAAAAAATTTCAATAGAAAATAATTCTCCCTACATTGCAAATCAAAATTAAAATGAAAATGCATTGAAATATGGCTTGCAAACTGGTGTTTAGTTGATTAAATAAGGTACACATTTGGTTCTATTCTTCAGAAATTAAGTACTAACCGTACATGTGCCAATGTGTGCAAATGTAAGCAGATGCACTTGGGCAGGGATTTTTTTGAAGACAAACTAGGAAAATATTGGAAGTGCCCTGTTAGGTCAAGGCCTTCAGTCTTCTGCTTTGCCTAGAAACCGTGCCCTGTCAGCCTTTTATCAATAGATCAGACTTCCCTATAAAAGTAACTGAAGACATTTTTGCCTTACTTCTGCTATGGGTGAAGAATTTATTAACTTCCAGCCCAATTACTTTGTATCAACTCATGCCTTCTCATGCTAATGTATTTGAAATAACTATTTCCTTTCTTTCATAATTAGTCTGCAATTCTGTCTGTGGCTCAGAGTGATACCTCCTCCAAGTCTTCAGTCTTTCTAATTACAAAGGCTGACTACTTGCACCCTCATCATTGGCATCAGTCCCATTCCGTGTATTCCAATTTTAAATCAGTTTCATGAAGACGACTGAGCAAGTGCATCAGCTTCACCTAATAGCCTCAATACATCCCCTCTCTGTAGGAAGTGTCTCTCCTGGCAACAAGGACATTTTCAAGCTGCATCACATTGGGGGTTTCCAAATACCCTGTGGCTGCATCTATGGGTTTGCAGTTTTCTGTCTGTCTGGGAGACAAGTGATGCAAATAGCAGAAGCCGTGTAGAGAACGATGACTCTGAATTCCCATCTGATGCTGCTCTGAGCTCCACTGCTGTTTCCAACCACATGCCTGTGCTTGGATGTGCTCCCATAAGCATTGCTGGCCTTCTGCAGTAAGTTCCCCTACAAACTCATTTGCTCTCAGGAAACTTCTGAAGGCTGACTACTTAAGTTTTAAACTTTTTTTTCTTCCCCCTCCTTGAAGCTGAGCAGTTAATTATCTGTCACCAGCCACGAGAGGCAGGAAGCCTCTGTCAGCTCCCCAGCCACATGCCCTGTCACACATCCAGAGCCTTTACAGTGTCAGCAAACCGCACACCCTGCAAGCTACAAGCAAACAGCCCATCAAAAAACAACCTTGTTCCTCTAGAAACAAGAATTTGCCAACAATGGGAGATAAACAACCCTTCTGTTCATTTTGCTCCTTGCTTGGAAGGTCTTCCAAGTGCTGGTTTTTGCACTGTGCCTTTTGCCGGGCACATATCTGCCCTCTCGAACCCCACGTGTGGTAAGCAGAGGAGCATCCCCCACCCTGCCTGCTATGTGCCTGCTCTCCTCCTCACTGACTGCAGATTTGGTATAACCACAGGATCTCCAAATTGTAACCAAATGCACCGTTAGGCAGCAAACATGATCTGTTACTGCCAAAAGGCATCTCTTGCACTCTCCTCTCTGGAAGCAGGTTCCACAGAAATGGCTTTCTTTTCTATTCAGCATTTTTTTCCTCTCCTGTGCTGTGAGACACTTCTGTGACTAACGGCTGCTTGTGTTTCAGTAAGCAGATGTTGCCTCACTGTGACCACTTTACACAGACCAGCTAGGCTCATGCCTGTGACTTTCAAAATAAACTTTTTTGCTTGAGTATTTTTGGACTGTCTATGTGATACTCCTCTACAGTGTTTAGTTTTCTCCCCACTGCCTCTGAAAACAACAGACTCCACTCAATTCCTGTGGCCTGGCAGCAATCAAAATACTACAGAACTCAGTGCAATCGTATTTGTTCAATATATGTTTAAATCAGTGCAGTTGGAACCAAAGCCTTGATCAAAAGCACCCCATGTAACTCTCTCCTCGGGGGGTTTGCTTCTCAGATAATCCTTCAGACTCCCTATGTGGTACGGCTCGAAGGAACTGAATTACCAGCAGCTACACCCTCGTGATATGGCTCTGCATCACACAGCAAGCCCTCCCTCAAAGAAGTCTTCTGAGGGTGGTTTCCTCCTGCTCCATGACACATTGCTGAAGCTCAGCTTCCTATTTTGATGATCCTGGTTTGGTTTCAATGTCAGAATTTGTCTACAAACAAGGCTTGAGCACTGTGATATTTGCTTATACATGTCCTTCTGTGGGGAGGTCTCAAGTGAACTCCTGTACAAAGGGAAAGTGTCTTTCAGCTTTAAACAAAAACTAGAAAATAACTCAAAATCCTGTAACATATGCATAAAAGGAGAGTCTCACCTGCCTAAATTCTATGGAGTTTCACTAAAGTCAGTTGTGGCAATCTGGTGTAGCTCCCTTCATTTTAATGGAGCTACCACCAATTTAGAGCAGCTAACTCTCAAACTGTTATTTCTTCATGAGATATTACAAAGTAGGGAGAAGATTTAAAGAAGGGTTAAACATTTCAAATGAAAATTATTAACCTTTCTATCTGAAATTTCAAGAGTCATGTTTAACATCAGGTATACCATGACTAATATTAATAGAACGTTATATCTAATGACTTATTTATCTCTGTATATTTTCATTCTCACATCTCATAAAAGCATGGCAAAGTCTAATGACCATCTAAAACTATACTTGTTACCTGCACATCTTCCCACCAACGTATGGTCTTCATCTCCTGGTTTGCCCAATGTGTGGTCCCAATTAGCACCATCTTGTCCACTTTGCACCATTCCACAGATATTGATGTATTCAAAAGAGCACTGGTCCAAGAAGGTGAGGCTTGAAGCTGCCAGGAATAGAGTAACTTATTTCACCATGTCTATTAATATCAAATAAGGCGCTCACTGTTAATCCCATTCCACAGTGTTTACATACAGCATTTAACATCAGGAAATAAGTTCTTAATACAGCTGAAGACTACACAGACTTTCACATCTATGTCTCTGTTACTGCACATAAAGGATGTTTCCTCCTGAAAGAAACATCTTATCTCTTTCTCCCATTCTCAGCTGAATATTTCCTTGCAGGAACCAGCTTGGCCTCTGTGTGCTAGTTTTCCCTTCCAGTCATCCATCACTTTCTCTAAGCTGGCCTGGGATAGGCTCTGTGGCCTCCTTCTCTCTTCAGGGTGTAAATCAGAACTAGTTCTGCTGAAGCTAGGGGAAATATTCAGGTGTATGTTAACACAGTATGTCGGTACTGTAGAGCATGTTGAGTATTTACTTTCATAGCTTTGCCAGTGGAGCTGGAAAGCACGATTATCCCCATTTGTGCTCCTGACCCCAATTGTCTTATCAAATATCACATAGGCAGAAAAAAGAACTTGAAATGCTCTGATTTCAGAGACCCCAATTCCAGACTACTGTTACTTGAAGATTTTATCATCATCAACAGCATGATGATCGTCATCCATGAAGGAAACGGTAACTACTACAAGTAATATTACGGTAAAGTCCATGTGAATGAAAGGTGTTAGACCCTTGATTCACTTCAATGGTATTCTACAAAGAAATGGGGATCTGGCCACCATGGAGCTTGCTGCTGCATAAGAACTATAGTTTCTCTTAGCATTGCAAGAGGATCCCAAGGGTGAAGTGTTCCTGCTCCTCTCATGTGACTCCATCCATGTCATCATGAAGGTTAAGGATTTTCACATACATGTGTGAGAAGGACTTACTGCAGTTGTACATGCGATTCAGCCTCAGTAAGGCACTCCTGCTGAAATCCAACCTCTGCCCAATGATTTCATTAAATTCAGGAATTTTTGTTGTAATGGAAGGAACACTGCTATTGATGTTGAAAGAATATGGTCCGTAGTGCAGGACTGACTCATAATCATATGGGGTATTGAGGTCATCAAGGAAACTATCATCGTATTTGTCAAAGGCATATGCAAAACCTAGACAAAAACATAGACAAGTGATTAGGTAAGACCAGAAATAAAACTTAGCACATAACATCTTTTCAAAATGCTTTATCTGTGACTAAATAATGGTCCTAAGCGACCAACATGTAGGCAGTAATTCTCAACCACAGACATTTTAGCATTGTAAAAAAAGGGACATGCATCTAACAGACGATTCTCAGTCATTTCAGACCTGCTTCATACCTTCAATAATTTCATCCCACCATATCTGAACATAGTCATCACGATCTGTCCTGGATTGCTCATGGTAAAATCCCAGGGCATGCAGGACCTCATGTTCCACTATGGCTTTATAGTCACATCTCTCTCCTATAGACACTGTCTGGCCACTCTGAAGGTCCCCCACATAAGACCAGCACCTGTAAGGCAAAGACTTGGATATTGCACCCATTTTGCATAATACCTTCTATGATTTGTATCTAAATACTAACTCAACTGCAAGATCAAGGCAAAAGGAAAAACATAATATTTTTTAAAATTTCCCATTCGAGTTTTCCAGTCTTGCCCAGACTAGATTTGCAATGCGAGAATACAGAGCAACGTGTACCTTCAGCATCTGCCACAGCCTGGCAACGGGTCCCTGCCCCAGATGTGATTGTCCTTGTCTCATTTTGCCCTCCCTGGAATGCAGTGCATGCCATGTTCTTCAACTGGCTGCAGTCCTTGTAAGGGAGGTGGTGATGGCAAATGCTCTTGCTTTTCAACTCTGGTAGCCCCAGCTCAACCAATATAGGAAGGGGAGTAGCAGAAGATGCACAGCAGGTGCCTTACAATCCCATACACTGCATTGGCTGTTGTTTGTGTGCATATTTACCAAGGTACATAAATAAGTGACCCAATTTTCAAAGGTACTGAGCGGCCTGCAGTGAATTCAGGTTGCATTGGCTTCCCTGGTTTGGTTCCTAAATACAGATTTAAATCCTAACTTTTCATGTCCACTCAGAAATAATTCATCACTGTTTGTTTAAGGAAAAAAAAAAAAAAGCCGCCCCAAATGCAGTGCACCAGTGTCCCTACACCCAAGGGCAGATCTACATTGGATTCCTAGACCCAGACACTAGCTGGTGCCACCATCTTCCTGATGGTCCTTCCCAGCAAGCGGGAAATCCCCTGACCTAACTTTAGACAGTCACAATGTTGGCATCAGCCGCTCAGTTAGCTTCCCTGGCACCTTTACAGTCCCTGAACAGCAACAGGCATTTGGGATGTGAGTCACCAGACCTAATTTAGACTTCTATTTTAGGTGAGATGGAAGAGTCACCACCTCCCCGCTGTGTGCAAAGGCAACCCACGGTGACCTGCACAGCGGTAGAGGTTGTTGGCTTCAACATTTGGTCAGGTAAACCCAACTCTGTGTCTGAAAGCACGGAGGAAGCTACACGCTAATGCCAACACACTGGTGACATGCCCTGCCCCTAACCAACACCAGGAGGAAGTTATTTGCTTGTTTTCCCTGAAAGAGTGCCAAGAAGGGGATTCATTTCAGTAGGATGCAAATGGAAATAAAACAGTCTTTTCTTGTACCAAGAGAGCATCAAATGCAGATAATACCTTTAGTTAGTCTGTTTGCATTGGTTTTAACTCCAGTGTAATACAATTAAGCTCTGGGACATAAATGTGGCTCAGATATTTATGTCCTTTGTATAAGCAAGAATGAAAACGAATGTCTCCTGAGTTGGAAAAACTGTCACGTCAAACAAGGTTGTACAAACCAGATGGTCAATACAGAATTACCCGTCCAGCTTCTCAAATTTCAGGTAAGTCTGTTCCCCTTCGTAGGGCTTGAAATCAACACAAGACTTCAGCCTGAACATTTCAAATGCCTGCAGGATAACACCTTTAGCATTCAGATCTGAAACACACAGCACAGGATAACAATAGTAGTTGTTCTGCTTTTATAATATTATAAATATCTATAATTCTAGATAGAAAATATGAACATGCATAAAAAATACCAACCAGGATGAAAGAGCAGGAGGCTGTTAGCAGAATTCCCTGCCTGGAGGAATTTTGGCAGAGGCCATAGAGGGAGATAATATCTTTTATTAGATAAACTGATAGTGCTGAAACAAACAAGCAGGTTTTTGGACATCCATGGCATTACTCAGGTTTTGCTGGGTAATTTTATTGTTACTGTATAAATTCAAGTGTTGTGAACTTTGAGCTTGGGGCTGGTAAACACAGGAGAGATCCATAGGATTTTAATACTGATTTGCTATTAGTTCTTACACCTAAATTGTTCAAGATTTAAAATAGTCCCTAAAATTAAATGGGAACAAGAAGGGAGAATGCTCTGAATTTTTTTACATATAGAATATCTGCCTGTACTGAGCTGGGGCTGTTAAGAAGAGATAAGGCATGAAGGGTACAGTAGATCAACATGCATATTCTTGAGGTTAGGATCTCCTGACTTCTTTATCTAGAGATCTCAGCCATATACACTGGTATTAGTCAAATTGGTGGCTCATCAGCATCTGGCTGGTCACTGGGGCTGTCACATCAAGAACATCACATGCTAGGGCAGAGTTGCATCACTCTCTCTGGCCAGCAGTAACAAGGGCGTTAATGCAGCACAACTCAATAGCAAACAAAACAAAACAGCCCGCAGAGAGAATATCTAATGCAAGTAATACAGTGGTACCATAATAAAAAGTCTTATTACCCAGGTTGTCAGCTAGGATATAGGGGATGGGAAATTTCCATCTGTAGGAGCTGTTTCTCAGCCCATTCCTCTCCAGCTGTTAATGAGATCAACATGCTTGTGTTAACATTTTAAGCCCAATCTACACTCTTGCTGATGTTGGTTTAGATCAGCCACACATACCGGTAAGATAATATCACCTTCAAAAAGCTTCCTTCCTGTTTCTGAAATGAGATAAACAACCATTTAGGCCAGAGTAACATATCAAGAACTAGAATATGTGTTTTTTCAAAGAACACACCATCTATCAGGCTGCCTCATCAACCAACCCATCTCCCTTTAAAGAGCAACTGCTCAGAAACAAGCAAAGAAGTAACCATTGCCACATCATAACATGCCAGTCTGCAGCTGAGGAGGATTAGAGACTGAATTAAAGTTTCCGTAACAATTTCATAATGCCTGCGCAGAGGAGATTTTATTCTTTTTCCCAGGCTTGTATCTTGAAACAACTGTGGACTTCTGAACATTGAAGTTGATATATAGGTCGAATGGATTTGTCCAGAAGTTACACATCTAATAGCCTAACTAGTTAGCTAACCTAGGTTAATCATCTGAGATTCCCCATGCGATCAAAGGAGAAAGACAAGGATTCTGGAGAGGGCAGAGGTTCAGCCTGAACCAAGCTCAGATTGAAGCAATTAAATCTATGTGCTATATGTCTCAGATCCCATTACAGCTGTGTGTCTATCCAGTTGCCTAAACATAGGTGTCTGGTGCCATTTGAGATGCACAAGGGTATCGGGAATATTCACAAGGGCTGGTAGATAAAAAGTTTGGGAGACTCCTTCCTCTTCTAGAGTGGTGCTGGAGGGGATAGATTTGAACTGGCAACAGACATCTGTGCTTTAAGCAGCTGATCCACATCTTCCATGCTTTAAAAACACAACATTTGAGACTCTAATTTTATACCCTTACTTTTTTAAGGTGCCAGATTCCCCATACAGAGCTGAACCCAAACCCTAGCCACTTTACGGTCCTGCTAATGTAACATTCTCATTTAATGCCCTCGTATAAGCACAATCCTGGCATAGACAATTCATCTTCAGACCTTTTGTTACAGAAATAACTTCTATTCTCCTCACATGCATATGGAGACAAGGAAAAAAACAAAGAAACAAACAAATAAAAAACAAAACAAAACAAAACAAAACCAAAAAAAACCCCAACCCTACAACATGTTTTCTGTTCTGTCAGCAAAACCAGAGGAAACTTACACCAGAGCATAAAGCAGATAACAGGCAAAGTCAGGAAGCAAAAACTCTCTCAACACAATGCTCTGCAACCCTGGGGCAGGGATGAAAGTACTTAAGCTTCGTATCTTGGTCATCGGTCAAGTGAAACCAGCCAACTCACTTCAGATAAATGCACATCAACAAAGCAGAAGTTGAATTAGAGCCACTGCCAAGGTTTCTCTGGGAGTTGTGCTGCAGAAAAGTGCAGTAGGGAGGGATCCAGGCTCAGTTCAGGGGTTGCTGAGCCTTTCCCAGGAGCAGTTGAGTGTGTCTCCAAATTTAAGATTAAGATCTTGGCCTTCCTACAAAATTATCCTTGTGTAAATTTTCTGGCTTTTCCATCTTACCTTTCCAACACCAACTTTTATGGACCTTTCTGCCCTGTGCCCTGCTCCTGCCTTTCCATTTTCTTTGACTACTACCAGACTCCAAAGTGGAGGTCTTCTCCCTTCTCTCCAGAGGCAGCTAGTGTTCACCCCACACATTTTTAATTGCCCTGCAATACTTACTGTGTCTGTGATGCATTTGGGAATTATTTTTTTCACATAGGAGGGAGCTTTCAGTCCCCTCTGGTGCCATCACATCTGCCAGACTTGTGGTCCCCGAAGGCTAGCTCAGATCTCTGTAACAATTCAACACTCCGCTTATTTACTGTCCTGACTTACCTGAGTTTATTTCTGGAATGTCCTTTCTAAGCTGCCCTCCATCAACATCATCAACTATCAAAAGAAATAATACACCTAAGTTAGTGACTAAATGCCATGAGGTGATATAATTCCCCACTTGATGACTGATAGGCTTCCAGTCACATAGAAATATTACATCCTTACCTCTGTCTTCAACAGATTTTTGGATCTGAAACATAGAAAGTACAGTTTCAAAATCACAGACAAATGAAGTGAAATCTCACCCTGATCCCAAAGCAAAAAATGGAGGAGCAGGTAGGAATACCGTAAAGGCAGAGGAGCCAGTAACCAGTGCTGTGAAACAACATATCCTCCAGAAATCCATTTCAGAAGATCATCTGGTGCTACCTGCCAGTGTAGATATAGTGTCCCGCACGTGAACAGCCTTCAGAATTACTGATAAGCATAAGCCATCAAAAAAGTTGAACTTTAAAAGGAAGAACAGTTTTTAATCTTACTAGATATATCTGTAAGCCAACCTGATATGCAATCTGCCTCCCTGTTTTATAACTATTCTTAGCATATTAACCCTTGTAGCAATCAGGAGCTATTGAAATATTTAAAATTTTTGTGACTTCTTCAGAGATAATCTCACTCTTTTCTTCTACTTTATGAACCATCCTGGCTCCATCGTGACATGAGATCACCAAAGCTGCTGAGTATGGAAGTAGCAACCGCTTCAAAAGAAGAGGCTCATTGTCTGCAACTTGAATAAATCACTTTAAGAGAAGGTTTGCTTGGTGGTTTTTTTGTGTTCCTGGAAACATCTTGGTAGATGCAAACAAATTTTTGTTTTCATCTGATTCTATGGATAAAACGTCATCTTCAGTTTAAAAATAGTGTTATTTTTGTACTGAACAGAATGCCAGCCATCAAGTTCCAGCAAAATGTGTTGGTTTGGGTTTCCTCAGGCGATCTTGAAGAATTTGTCTCTCAGAGTAGAAATACAGTGAGGGGTTCTGGTTTGGTCCCACTCACATGCCTATGAAGCCATGTGCTCCAGTGTTTTGCATGGGAATCCCACCCAGGCCTTTCCCTGTGAACACAAATCACGTGGACCAGGGTGAAGCAGGGCAGGAGAAAGGCCCCTTGGTGAGAAAGCAAGAGCAGGGCTGAGTTTTGCCTCCAGCTATTCAGAGGATTTCTTCTCCTGGCAGCCCCATGCAGGGGTTTTGCACGCTCCTGCAGCTCTCTTGCTTCCACACACTTCCCGCACCTCCTCCTCCTCCTCCCATCTTCACACCACTGCTGCTACCTTTGCCTCCCCTTTGCTCACTTGCCCAGCATCACGCTGCACCTCCATCCTTCAGAGGAAGGACTGTCCTGGTCTGGCTGCGAAGCGGGGAAATAGGAGATATTCAGCGGGGAACTCCCTGGACATGCTTTGCAGCCTGCTGACAGTCTTTCCTCCCAGCCTGGGAGACCCCAGGTGTTGGGCACTGCAAGAAGTAGGAGGGTTGTTATGGGACAGGATGGGAGCAGGTGCACCAGGCTGTGGTGGGGGGGGCAGGACTGGTCACCTTGAGAGCCTGGGGGTGGTGGGATCTTGATGGGTTGCACAGTCAGTATTGTTACCTGTATGGGGCATCCAGATCAGCCCAGTGGGATGGGAGAGGGGAGTGAGGTACCAGTGAGTGCAAAGCAGGAGTTAATCCATGTGCCTCATCAGCATCTTTCATCCAGAGGCATGATCACAAACCATCCCATAAAACCACATCCACAAGAGAGGAAACAAATTGAATTCACCAAAAAGCATCCATCGGTTCCCAGCCCATCTGTCACAGGAGCGGCAGAATCAGGGGTTACAGGGAGAGAAATTGCCAAATCAGCCTCCTGAAACACAACTTGCAGGGGAAGAAAATCCGCTAATGGCCAGCTGGCACAAGCCAGCCCTGATTCCAGGACTCAAGGGCATAGACCAAAAAAAGAGGAACGGATTTGCTTCCTTGTCTCCCAGTCTGTAAAACTTCCACCCTCTTTAGACATGAAGGTGATGGCAAATGAGTGTCACCGTTTAAAGTTGGGTGGGCAATTAAAGCAGACGACAGATGCTCTCTATTAACACTTTCCTTCCCCAAAAGGGAAAGGAAAGGAGAAAAGGGAGAGAGACTTACAAAACAATCAAAACAATTTTAATAAAACAATAACAATGGAAAAAAGAGTATAATAATATTGATACTAATACTACTACTAATAGAATAAAAATACACCAAACCAATATCGAGCTTCCCAATGATGATCATGGGACCACACTCCGACACAGCAGGGTGGGCACCTGGATGTCCCGGACTGGACTCAGCAGCAGACGGGAACCAGATTCAGGAATACACGGATCGGGGTCAGAGGCAGGAGAACGACCAGAGTCCTACAGCAATGCCGGCCATGAAAAAAGAAGAGCCAATCCTTGTGATCCCACAGCTTTATACTGAATGTGACACATATGGGATGGAATACTTCGTTAGTCAATTTTTGGTTACCTGTCCTGTCTGCTCCTTCCCACAGGCACGACCCCTTTACACCTTTTCATTTGTGGAGTGTAAGAGACCCAGCAGTGACCTGGGTTCCCCCAAGGATAAGTATAAATACGGGCTTTTCTACTGTTACCTTGGTAACAACTATAAATATCAAGCGTTACCAATTCTAAAAGCAGACACTGTCTGAAAAACATGTAGTCAACTTCAAAAAGTGCAGTTACTTAGAAGAAACTTAATGGAAGGAAAATCTACTGAAGGAGAATTGGTCCTGTTTTAGTCAAAACCAGGACAATGAGATAGAGAGAAGTGGTTGATTCATTAAATGCTGCTTCTTACTGATACCCACTGCAGGCCAGCAGCTTTGTGTCCAGCCCATAAGGTTGCTCTTCATACACACACAAGAGGAGTCTGATCACCATCACAGTTTGATGACTTCATTCCTGACTTTTTGCAGGTCTAAAGGACCTGGAGATCATCTGGCTTCACATTAATTCTTGCATTTTTAGCCTCAGAAATGGGTTGTCTTCCTTAAACAATTCTCTTTTGAGCTTCCAGTCAATATCCATAGGCAATATCCATCCATAAGTGCAGTGACTATCATCTCTAACATCATCTCAGTCAAGCATGACTGGTTTTAAATCATCCATAATACTTTTGAATGACTGCATCCAAACCTAGCTATGACATTGATGTTTTCTAAGCAATATGAAAAATAAAGGGTGGTGAAGATCTCACTAGAACCTTTATTAAAAGCCACTAGACTATCTGAATGGATTTAATGGGAACTTGAACCATGTTTTGTTGTTGAGATGAACTCCAGGGCTTCTGTGAAATCATTTCGATGTGTTAATGCTGTAGTAAGATCCTTAGCAAAAAAAAATGCAAATAGGAGCATGTGATAATAATATTCAAAGAGTAGTGTTTGCATTTATATCCCCCAGAAAACAAGGGCATCATTCTGAAGAGAGAAAATGCTGGTGGTTTATTTCTTGTAGTTACATAGCTATTTGTTGTGATTTAAATTTTTTCCTGATTACATCACAACATCAGCCAAGATCTAGTTGGTAACTGTGGTCCTGATGTGCAAGGTCCAATATGCAAGGTCCTGTAGAAACCCAAAGTGTATAGGCAGTCCATACAGAGCTTAAGACACCTTGCCTATTAAAAAAAAAAAAAAGAACTTTCAGGACTTAAAGTCATTTGGAAGCTTGAGGGTATTTCAGTGTGGCAGGAATCTAGCATGGTCCCATCCCTAAAACTCTTCACATTGCTAGCAGATGAATTTTGAACTCTGGCACAGACACTCATGCTTATTTTTGCCTTTTCCCTCTATATGCTTCAACTTAATCCTTTAAAAGAAAGTCTTGCTTTTCCTTCGATGCCCTCCCCTTACCATGTGGCTTTTCACTTACAATTAAGGCATTACCACTGGGAAAACCAGCATGGATTTCAGTGCCCATGGAGGATCAAAATGAACTTGTTTCCAGCTCTATAAAGCTCCCGTTTCCATACGTGACACTCAGGGAACAGCAGCTGCTAACCTGCATTAAGCACTGATGCAACAACCGACTTTTCTAGTACAGCACCGCTACCCATCTTGAAGGATGGAAGCCTGTTACTCTCAAGATAAATTTAATGCCACTACATGTGATGCCACGTCTACGGTCATCGTCACAATTCAGGCATTTACTGGCATGTGGATAAATGCTTTCATTGTTTCTGTTCTTGGTATTGCTTGGGTCAAAAAGAAAAGCTTTAACTCTAATGAGAAGATCTTGCTGTTTCTGGGATGCTGCAGGTTTTGGTATTTCTGCAACACATGGGTATATTTCTTTCTTTCAATGTTTTATCCTTGGTGCCTTTATGTTTACCCCATACCCCAACTATTTGCAACTATTCAAAGCTTTTTAAATGCTTCCAACGTATGGGTTTCTGCCTGCCTTTGTGTTTTTTGTTGTATAAAAATTGCAAATTTCAGGCACACCTTCTTCTTCTACCTGAAAGTAAAAATTGACAGGATTGTGCCATGGCTGTTGTTGGGTTCAGTGTTTTTATCTCTGGTCATGTGCATCCTTGTCTACAACATCACTGAAAAAATGTACTATAACAATCTCAATTCCACCACCTTAGGAAATTTCTGGAAAAGTGAGAATGGATTAATATTTTTTCCTTTTTTTTTTATCAATGGCTTCGGATTTGCCACTGCATTCACAGCAGTAATCTTTTCTGCCCTTCTTCTCTTATTTTCTGTCTATAACAATCTCAATTCCACCACCTTAGGAAATTTCTGGAAAAGTGAGAATGGATTAATATTTTTTCCCTTTTTTTTTTTTATCAATGGCTTTGGATTTGCCACTGCATTCACGGCAGTAATCTTTTCTGCCCTTCTCCTCCTGTTTTCTGTCTGGACCACAAACACAAGATGCAGACAAACTCAGTGAAGAACCTCAGCATGGATGCCCATATCAAAGCCATGAAATCTGTTCTGTCCTTCTTCTTTACCTGCAGCATTAACTTTACATGTTTGATCTTGGCATTGATTTATGCCACGAAGGAGGAAAATCCCATGCTGTTTCTCATTTCAGTATTTCAGGATGCTTTTCTGGCTGTTCATTCCCTTATTCTGATTTTCAGCAATCCCAAACTGGAAAAGACACTGCTGAAGACTCTGCGATGTGTGAAGTGCAAGGTTTGAGTGAGGTAGGAACTGTAATAAAAGCTGGAGCCCATTAAAAATGTTGATATTTTATTACAAAAAACAAGTAATTTAATCTCTGATGCAACTCTCCTGCTAATGTATATGATATAGATGGTTTATCTTCACCATCTAAGTTAAGAAAACTTCATTAAAAGTCTTCAAACTACATTACTATGAGTTAAATTATTATTATTATAATTTGATTTAGATAATTATTTGAGTTATATTATTGTCAATAACAAAATCATTTAGACTTGGTACATGGGCTAGTTGTAAAAGGGGAATAACAATACTGCAAACCTAAAAACACTTTGGTATTTGCTGATTGAAACTGCTTGACTAAACAACATATTTAGATCTATTTTGTTTTACATTTATTTCTGCTGTGGATGTGTACTTTGTAATATTATGAGTTGTATCACCATTTTGCATTGGGTTATAACTTATGTGTGAATCATTATTTTTCACCAGAGGTGGTTACCAATTTACAAACAGCAATGCAGAATGGCCTTGGGGTGTTCAGGTGGGGTGGAGACCCTACGTCCCATGCCAGCCTTACGTGTCCTCTCTCTGCCCCACTTCATGCAAAACCACGATTTCCCCTGCTCTGTGTGACTGCTCTCCTGCTCTGCTTTTACTTTTTTTATGAGCTCTGCTTTTACCAATGGACTCTGGCTCGGTAAAACACCGAGGAAGGCGGGCTTTGCGCAAAGTGCGGTGTGGAATAAAGTCATGCTTTCATCTTGTAGTGACCCACGAGCAGATATATGGGGTGTTTGTGCCAGGTGCTGGCTGCTGGGGGGTCCATGGAAGTCTCTGTGAGGCAAGGTCAAGGCTGCTCCATGCTGGGGAAAGCCAGTTCCAGCTGGCTCCAATGGACCCACCGTAGGACACAATTCAGCCCATCAGCAATGCTGGTGGCTCCTCTGGGAAAATATATTTAAGAAAGGGCAAAAACACTGCTCGGTAGTGAGACGTGAGGAAAATTGTGAGAACTAGTCCTGCAACAAACAGGGTCAGAGAAGGAGGAGGAGGAGGTGCTGCAGGCCCGGAGCAGAGATTCCCCCCAGCCCCTGGGGCAGCCCACGGTGAGGCCGGCTGTCCCCCGGCAGCCCACGGAGGCCCACGCTGGAGCAGGGTCCTGGCAGGGCCTGTGGCCCCGTGGGGAGAGTCATCTCAGATGTAGCATCAGCCCTACTGGACATGGATTCACTCTATAAGAAGCGGTCGAGTTTTTTCTCTGATGCATTTTTGAGAACAACCTTTAATGTATTTCTACTAGCTGAAGACTTCTCAGATCTTCTTTTCCCCTGATAAAGGAGATGTGGTCATCTTATAGGACGACAGTGTGAAGGATTCACTGGTTTCTACGTACTGTCTATTAGAAATCAACGCAGAGGAAGAGTTTCTGCTCAGAGAACATGAGTTGGCCCTGGGATCCTAATTTGAAAAGTTGACGTGAAGGCAAAAAAGCTTAGTTTGTAAGTTTTTTATTTTAAGGGTTGCATTTTCTGTGGGCAAAAGAGCACTCCCTCTTCCTCTCCATCCTCGCAAAAATGAAAGAAGAAGAGATTAATAAGAAAGTAAAAGAAAGTGGTTTTGAATCATTAGCTTTCACTCTTTTTTTGGTTTTTCCTGCAGCAGTAAAGCAAAAAAGTTACATTCATGTTGTTCCACTAAAAAGAAAGCATTTGAGTCATCTGATCAAAATTAGACACTCAGACCACATTGCCTTTAGCTGTTTGCCTTTAGCTGCAATTGCACTTTTAGATCAGCTGCCAAACTCCACTGACTCCCACTTCCACAGTATGAGATGTTCTGTGCCATCCCACATCCCAATGGAGGGAGGTCTTAAACATCTCATCTGGACACATCTACCTGGCTGAAAGGCCTTTAAAGGACAGGCACCACCACACCTCCCTTCTTTCCCTGCTGTTGCTCATGCAGTTGATTCTTCAACATGAAAGTCCTAATTGCTTTCACAAAAAGACCATGGAAGATCCATCTTACTCCCTACATCCCATGCAACGTCATCCCTCAAAACCTCACATTCCACAAGACTCAGCAGGCAAAACCAACATCTTGCAGATGTTATCATGCAAAAGAATGCAGCCCCAGCAAACCATGCTGAAGATACCATCTTCCATCTCTGTGAAACCCCTCTGAACACGTTGTCCAACACCCTCCTATGCAGCAGTCCCACCCAGCTGGCACTGGAGGAGACAGGTTATAAAACAGCACAGCCACAGTGCACAGCCCATATGCTAAAGTTGCTCTCTAGAGAGATGCAATGATGTGGCCAATCCTGAGAAAAATGTCCCTCAACTACAGGACACTTCACCAGTTGGTCTCAGGGCTGGAGACAAGCCTATTTAGTTTATCAGTGTGGCAATAGGCACTGTGTCCAACGTACGTCTCCACTTGCACATTCACTAATTCAAAAGCCAGGCCAACTGTGAATGGAGTTGACATTTGGGAAATGAAAATGGCAAAAGACAAAGTTGGGAGCTGGACTTGTTTGCCCAAACATAGGCATCTCAACTCGTCTGAGAAGTCCTAGGGTATCTGAAACATCTGCACGGGGTTGGGAGCTACAGCACAGGATCTTCTGGAGACCTGCAGGGTCAGTCTGGGTACTTGAGAGCATCTTGAGTGGCAGTAGACACCTCTGTGAAGATGGCTGAA
>NW_009604219.1:42146-63537 GCF_000690535.1 Cariama cristata | reverse complement strand
TTTGCACATAACTTTTCAAAGCAAGCCATCTTGGTGTCACTTCAGAAGAAGAAAGGAAAAAGATGTTTAACAAATGTGGATCCATGGAACATAGTATAGGCAGTGTGCAAATGGTCACGAGCGAGATGCTCCCCTCCTGGGGATTGGTAACTATACAGTTCATTTATGATTTGCTCATACAGTTCTTGATGAATGCATCAAAGTCTCTATGTACTATTATGGCCTCATAAAACCTAATTCACATGCAATTTCATCTGCACTGCATTGCAGCAATTGCTTAAACCACTTTTGGAAGTCTTCATACTAAGAGCATTCTGGGCTGATTGTGATTGTTCAAATCACTTGGCTGAATGGAATGAAAATACATTTCATGGAAAAAGGAAAAAAAGAACAAACTTAACACATACGATGAATAAACAGCTAGAGAAAACTGTGCAGAATAGAATGCCATTATCAGATGCTATTGAATTTCTAACAAGTCATAAACAATTGTTATTGCTAAGCAATGAACGATTGGCAGCAGATCATTTACATGACTATTCAGGTCTGTAGAAATTGTCTTTAAACTGAAGATAGAATAATACTATGGAAATGCAGTGGAGAAAGGGCTTGTTTAAACTGAACATAGAACATTATTGTGGAAATGCAGCCAAGAAAGATCATATGTTACCCTTTTTCTCCTGTGTGGCTCTTATCTTCATTCATGTTAATTTTGCCACTCTTTTGCCTTTTCTTTGTCATTTATGCATTTTTGTTACTTACAGTTTCTAAGCATGCTGGATATTTCAGCCAAAGCTGCGCGCTGTGATTTGCACTCAGATGGATGCCTCTACAAAGTCTGTGCTAGCAGAATTTTAAGACAGATCTGTTCCTTGCTGGTGTGAATATGAAGGAGTGTACTGTGGTGCAGTGCAATGGTATTCCTCATGACACAGAGTCGCAGGGAGCGGGTGGCAGTCTTTCAGGTTGGAGAGCTTCTCAATATGAGAAGATGCTTCTCAGCTTGATACAGGGGCATGTGGATGCAGAAAAGGGAACCAATGTCACACACAAACAATGTCACACAAGAGCATGCGGTAGTTCTTTCTCCCAACCACCAGATAATCATCAGTTATCTTTACTCCACTACAGATTCTGAGAAACAAGTAATGATATGGTATGAATATCCACACAGGCACATCAGCTTGTGCCCTGAAAAGTGTTTTTAGATAGAACTCGGTGATTGTTCTGTGAAAGAGTAGGTTAAACTCATGTCAGTCTGGTTTGTGGTAGTGTATCTTTGCTCCAAAGCAAGGGAGGATCATTCACACAAATCACCAAACCCCCTCGTTAGACTTCAGTCTCTTACCCAGATTTCAAGATTAATTTTAAAAGGTTTGGTAATATCTTTGTGCACTGAACACTTTTAATCTGCCACTGAAATGTAAAGCAAGATTTGTATCCTTCCTGCTTTCATATGTATGCAGATCTTACCCTAGCCTAGTTTAATAAATCTCGCTATGTAGAGAAGTTTTCAAGGAGCAAATAAATCTTTCTAGTTTGTGTCTCAACTCAGTAATAGTCTTCTCTCTTTTTTGCAAGTGAAACTAATGGTAACTTGAAAATTTGTATGTTGTATTTCATTGGTAGGTGAGAACATGCCATTTGGGTACCAGATAAGTGGATGACAGTGGGAAGAAGGCATCTGATGTTCCGTAATGGCTGCGATTTGTGGGCACTTTTCACAGGACTGCTGCTGTGCAGAAATGGGAATGCGTTCCCATTTACCTGTAATGAGAGGTAAGTGGAATTTGCTTTCTCAGTCTCTTATCAAAAGAGGGAAG
The DNA here is from genome assembly GCF_000690535.1 of Cariama cristata. Classification (NCBI taxonomy): domain Eukaryota; kingdom Metazoa; phylum Chordata; class Aves; order Cariamiformes; family Cariamidae; genus Cariama; species Cariama cristata. The sequence continues at coordinate 61,714 of NW_009604219.1, read as the reverse complement.
CTGCTCTAAAGTACTATGCTTTGCCTCTTGTATTCATTTCTCATTGGATTTTCAGTTCATTCACTATCAAGATGAAAGTCAGGATTAGACAAAATGCAGTCCTGTCCTTTTCAGAGGTTTTAAATCTGCTGCATTGCCACAACCTTTTCGTCTTTCTTTCCTGGAGAAGTTAGAAATTGGTTCCTATCTAGTCAAATAATAAAGAAAGGATTTTGTTTGTTTACTCAGCAGAAAAATCAGTGTCATACAGAAGATACCTCCCTTTCTTAGCTAATAATAAAGTGCTTCTGAATCTTACGTTGCTGGTACATCTTTTAGGGTTGAATATGGAACCAATATGTTTGTTAGCAAGAACTTAACACATACATGCACACATAGGGCTTTATTTGAAATAAAATGAGATGATGAAGGTGGAGAAGTTGGGAATCACATAGATAAAAAGTTCATAGCTGGGCCTTTTTGATGAGGGGAATTAATTCTGGTTTTGTCTGAATGCTGAAGGTTTAGTTTATTTGCCCAATAAAATGGTGATAGTATTGCAGGGGTGGTTAGAGACCCCTTACTGAGATCAGAGTGCTATTTTTTTAATTTCTGTAAAAAACACATGGAAGACAGGTAACGAATGGCCTAGGGAGCTCACAGGAAGACTATGAAGACAGTCTATGTTACTTCAGAGGTCAGGAATTGAACAGAGGCCTGAATAATACATGGAGTTCACATTCTGAATGAGTTTGTATGGGATTAAACGAAAAACAATCAGTGAGCAGACAAAGAACAATTGTTCTAATTTAAAAATTGTATTTTTCAAAAATATCAGAGTTGTTACATGAACTCAGTTATTGCATATCCAAAACTTGATGCCAGATCTACTTCAAATTACTGTCTAAGGGTAGTAGGTAGAACGTAAGAAACTCTTCTACTAATTGTGAGCCAAAGGCCAAGTCATTCTTTTTCCTGACTATAGTTCTGTATCAGGACATTCCTGAGTTTTGCTTTACAGGATTATCCCAGTTTACCAACTAGGAGTGTAACTTACTGCCATACTAATCCTGCTGTCACTATTTCTGGAACACTGGAATAGCTCTGTTCTTGAAATCGTTCAGAGTATAATTAATTCCATTGTGTAATAAGTATACTTTAGTTACTGTGTACCATACTGCACCAAAGAAAGATACAAAAGTGGGTTTGAAATGTAGCATACATAGAATGGAGAACATAAAACTGTTATTTATAATCTTTTCATCGTAAGCTACACTGTATGTTTGATATACTCAGTTCTGTACTGTAAGTACTCTAAAGGCATGCAAGTAAACCAGATGCTAATTTCTGTATCTATAAACAGATCTAACACCTATTGGAATGAGGAGAAGGTTAGTTTTCAGTGCTTCTTTGTTGTAACACTGGCCCGAGTTTTACATTCTATCGGTCTTAAAGGAGAAAGACTGGATGCCGCAGTGAGGTGTATGCACCTCATTACCTACTCCCTCATCCTTCCTTCACTGGCTTTGGCTCCCTGACTGCAGATGCAAGACCAGAACACAAGACTCTGCTCTCCTGCTTGTGCTGCATGCAGTATGGTATCATCCACCTTTTATCACTCTAAACTTACTGTCTTCTTCTTCTGAGTCAGAAACTTCAAAGCATTTGGCTTCAACTATTCTTTCTTTTTTTTTCCCTTTGAATTTTGTGTTTTAGTATTCTACACATTATGCTTTATAGATATGACTTGCTTTCAAAGTTCTCTTAACAGCATGTTTTGGCCTAGCTGCTTCTGTTCCCCAGGAAATTCTGACTTCCATACTGATTCTGAATTATTTTTTTTTCTCTTTGATATTCTGGAATTTCCTTGGAAAAAATACTTCTGTATTTTCCAGTCTTAGCACATCAGTACAATGTCACACCCTAGGGCTGGGACATCAGGCGCAGCTGAAGTGCAGTTGTGTCTGCTGAGTGGTAGCAGCACTGTGTTGGTGTGCAGACTGCTGAAAAACCTGAGTCCCCTGTTGGGAAGGTAATGGGTTGGGGTGGCCACAGGAGCCAAGGCCATCATATTGCCTTGCGTCCTCACTGCACATCTCTGCTATCCCAGCTGACTGCAAAATGGTTTCTGAGGACACCGGAGTTGTATGCTGATGCAAAGCTGCTCCTGGAGCTCCCCTCTCATGAATTTGCTGAGCCTTGGCCTTGAGGATTTTTGCTAGTTGATGAGTTTGATTAGTGGCCTTTAGTATTGCAAAGGTTGTTTTACCTCTCATTGAAACAGATTCTTTCTTTTGTACCTTACGTCTGAGTTCAGAACAAGGATTTGGAAGGTTCCTTCTTTGGGGCCATTGATGATCCTCTACAAGCGAAGTTGTCCCAGATGATCATCCCCATCACCATTCTGGCTTCCCTTTTGTTTCTGTATAAGCCCTGGGAGGAGAAAAAATTCTTCATGAATATTCTCAGTGAGGAATAAACAGGAAGAGTCACTAACCTCTAATAGTTTATAAAGGTTCAGATAATAAAAGCATTAAAGAACAATGAAGGAAGTGTCTGCCTTGACAGAGAACTACATAATAGTACAGTTTTCCATTAGTTAACAGCTTCTGACACTAACTGCCTTAAATCAGTTTGTAAAGTAGCAAAAAGCTGAGTGCATTTTAAAGTTGAACTTTTATCACTGGGTCTTGGCTCTATTCCCAGGAAAGAAACACACAAAATAACTTGTTTATGGGCTCTGGAAAAATTCAGGTTTGCTTTCTGATCCTTGATTTCTACTTGGGTAGAAATAATAATTCCTCAAGCCATCAGTTTCATTCTGAGATTAAATGGAATAAAGAGCCTGAGGAATCCAAATAAACATGCCCAGAGTTGCACATCAATGCAGAGGGGCTGCTACCTGATGAGGGGACAGAGCTGCTGGCTTCCTTTGGTTTCCTCTAACTCTCCCATCAGTCATTTGTGGCTGTACGCATGTCAGAAAGAACTTGACTAAGTCCTCTCTGGGCCTGACGGGACGCTTCTGTGGCCTTGCTGTTCCTTGTTTCCTTCAGAGTGTGTGGACATGGAAAGCCTGGGCTGCAGCCCTCACAGTGTTGCTTCTAAGCATGAAACTGAGGATCTGTTCTATGTGCCCTGCAAGGTAGCGCCAAGGCTGAGGATGGGGGATAGTACAATAGTCTTGGAGGACTGGGTAGAGCACAAGGCCAGGCTGGTGCAGGCTTGTCCCTAGTGCCCACTGGGTCAATTAAGCAATGAAGTAATTTACATGCTCTCTCTATATATGCACGCACCAGTACCTGCTGGTGGCCTCCCACCTGGAAAGCAGCCTGGCAGAACTTGTTGGACACCAGGTTGAACGCAAGCCAGCTACATGCCCTTGCCGCAAAGAAAGCAAATGGTATCCTGGGCTGTATTAGACGAAGTATTGCCAGCAGGTCAAGGGAGATGATCCTGCCCCTCTACTCAGCAGTGGTGAGGCCACACCTGGAGTGCTGGGTCTGGTTCTGGACTCCCAGTACAAGAGAGAGAGATGGACATACTGGAGAGAGTCCAGCGAAGGACCGCAAAGACAATTAGGGGACGAGAGCATCTCTGCTGTGAAGAAAGGGTGAGAGAACTGGCATGGTTCAGCCTGGAGAAGAGATGGCTTGAGGAGATCTTATTAATATCTATAAATACCTGAAAGGAGGGCACACGGAGGTTGGAGCCAGGCTCTTTTCACTGGTGCCCAGTGACCGGACCAGTGGCAATGGGCATAAGCTGAAACACAGACTGTTCCCCTGAGCATCAGGAAACACTTTTTCACTGTGAGGGTGGCCGAGCACTGGCACAGGTTGCCCAGGGAGGTGGTGGAGTCTCCATCCTTGGAGATAATCAAAAGCTGTCTGTCTGGACAAGGACCGTGGCAACTGGCTCTGGGTGGCCCTGCTCGAGCAGGGAGGTTGGACCAAATGACCTCCAGAGGTCCCTTCCAACCTCAGCCACTCTGTGATTCTATGATTTATACCAGTAAATAAAAAGATTCACGGCTAGTTCTCTGGCTCTCAGGCAAGTGGTATGGCCTAGGTCAAGTCCATATCAGCTAATTTCTCTTCCCTCTCCTGAACACAGTGGCTTCATCTATGCTGCGTACTGGGAGCAATCTCTGGTGTACGCTTCCTTCTGAGAGATCAGAGTGGCTGCTAGCTGGCCTGGGCCAAAACTATGCCTGGCACTGTGCTAATGAGCTGGGCTGTATCAATGACTGTGGGACCGTGCTTGAGCCTATGGTCAGTCTATGTTTGGTTTGCTAATAAAAATGTAGTCTATATCAAACCTATTCTCCATGTTCCAACTATGTTAGAGGAAATCAGCGTAGTTACCAAGAGGTTTTTAGATACAGGTTTCTTCCCTCTGCATTTGTTCTTCATTCATAGATACCAAGAGCATCCTGCATCCTGCCTTGCCTCCCAGCTCTCCTGGATCCCCGCCCCGTAGCCTGGGCTTCCTGGTGTTTTCCTGATCCTCTCCAGGGGTTTTGCCTGTTCTTTCACAAATCGTCACTCAGTTCAAGGGATTTTACTGGAAGGTTGATGCTGAGGCACCTGCCTTCCTTTCCTTGGCAGGTAGCTGAGGCTATGTAGCACTGCATATGTAGCACCTGAGACTTACCAGTTGATTTCTGCTGCATGGGGAACTGATTGCAAAGGTGCGATGCAAGCCAGTTATGTTCCTAATGGGTGGCACAGCTTCCCAGCTGCTGACTTGACTGCAGGGAGAGGGGAGAGGAGAAATTCAGGAAGAGAAAGGCAATGAAAAGAAACCATGGGAAAACAAAATAAATGAAAAACCAGAAGGAACACAAGAAAGAATAAAAAGAAGAGGGAAACATTCTAGAAATAAAATAGTGCTAGAAAGAAGCCTGGAGCTAGCAGAGCAGAGAAAGGAAACAGAAGAATGTGGTGGAATAAACATACAAAACAGAAAATGAAAAAGGAAAACATAATTTACATTCTGTCTTTACATTCTTTTTCCTACTAATGCATGCTCTAAGCACTGTGTAACCAGCTACATCCCTAGATTTGTATTTTGCAGTAGTTCTACTACACTTTTTATAGCTTTCAACAGCATTCTAGCTGAAGCAGAAGGAGCTGTAGCATTTTTCTTCTTTTCTGTCCCCTAGTGCCTGCTCGACATGTCCTATGTTCTACTGACAGTAGGCAGAAGGGTTATTTGGCACCATTCGCCCACTAGATTGAGTGCAAATGCATTTTGGCAGTGATGCCTGGTAAACTGCATACGCTTTGCACATGGCCCCTTCCCTGTAAAGTTTTGGGTAATATTCCACTAGTTTTCTCTCTCATTTGTGTTTCCTTTCCCTGTGTAGCCAGACTGTGTGAGAATAGCACCTTTTGCTAGTTTACTGTATGTTTAAAGCTCACCCACATTGATGTATGTTTTTGCTTCACTCTTCCTTGCCTTATCTGTAGAATTTTTTTCCTGTGGTACATGCAAATAGGATAGAAGCTTCTGCACAAGGCACCAACAAGGCACTGAGAAAATGACAATTGTGTTTATTGAGTGTACAAATTCTGCAGTATTTTCACCCAGGGTGTGTACCCTTTTCTTCATTTTTGAAGAGTGTGCAAGGTTCTGTTTCTTTGAAGAAATGAGAAAACAAGGAAACAATGCATTTGCTTACAATTCCGGTTTTCTCCTCCTGTCATTCTAAAGGAGGGGGAGTGAGAGAGTGGCTTGGTGGGCACCTGGCAGCCACCCAAGGTTAACCCACCACTTTTGCCTAAAATGGTCCCTCATGGTCTTTTAGGCAGACCATATTTATGGATTTACTTTACTGAATATTTACCAAGAAGTGTAATCGGCTGTTTAGGGGGGACGAATGCTTTCTCACTGCCTTATTTGTACTCTGTATTTGAATGCACAGAAAACATGAGCAGAAACTCATAGGCTCAGGCACCTGATTTGAGCTTGTGTAAAATCTGAAAATAGCCTCCCAACTTTCAGCTGTTTTCTTGACCTATCTACCTCTGATCAACAAGCAGAAAAATCTGGCCATGGAAGGGCTTGTTTCTAGAGCATTTGTATCTATTTCTGCAGAAGTCTACCTTTGCAGCACTGTAACTAATTATCTGGGCTGAAATCTCTACCTATTCTGATGCACCTCTTAAATCTCCCATCTCAGGCACTCAGTGAATGCTGTCCTTTTCACTTTCTTTGACATTCTCTTACTGGGCAATGAGCAGTGGTATTGCAATGCTTACTGACACATTAACTGCTAATATTAACATCAGTCTACTTTTAGCTGAGACAGCCATGTGATTTCTTAGATGAGATGAGAACCATCTCTTAAAAGAGGTCTCTGTTCCCAATAAGCTGTGTTTGCTTGCAGCAAAGGTGGTGTGCCACAATATTGTCCGGAACATAAACATTCTGGTATTGGTTGGTGGAGGGAGAGGAGGTATTCCAGGCAAATTGCTTACATTGCATATCTGAATCACAATCTTTTTCTGCTGAAAAATAAGCTTTGCGGATGTGTGTAACTAATGAAACCTGCAAAGTCTGCTGCTTTCCCTTGCAAGTCTTGGAATGGAATGGGAGAATACCCACTGCCTTTCTCCTGTTCTCATCAGCTCAAACTAGACTGATAGTCTGTAGAGCTAAAAGTCTCTCCATCTGCCACCCAAATTACAGAGCAAGGGATTCCATCCAGTGGATGGGCTGAGCTGCAGTGGCAAAGAAATCTGGGTGTGTATGTCCCTCTTTTGGTGTGAGTTCTCAAGTGCCTAGTAAAAGGTGAGCCAAAGGATGATTTGAACAAGAGCTAAAAATCAAGCTCAAATGAGTCTGCAGAGCTGGTCTGCACCTGGCTGATAGATCCTCTCCCTCTCAGTGGAAACCAGTCCCTCAATGATATGTCCATGGTCTTTAAACACCACTGGGGTAGAATGAGGTGCCTTAGATGGGACCACTTCTTGCTGTGCTGTGATTTACCCTAGCCAGCCATTGCCTATTGTCAAATGCTGAAAATGGGGGCCACTTTTTGGAATGGAACTGCCTTATCCTTGTTTACTAGGAAGTATCTCTGGCTCTGGCCAGAAGGCTGCTGATGAACGGAGTGTGAGCATATGGGGGGGTGAAGCAGTGTGTTTCAAGGTTCTCTCTAATTTACTTCTACAATTACAAGCAAGAATGAAGCCTTAAATCCGAGGCTCTAAAATCATCAGAGAACTTCCACTTGTGGTGCCTGTGTGAGATAATGGCTTCAATCACTTGAAACTGAGCACAGTTTGACGGCAAGGGAAGGAATGAGGGGAAGGTAAAGTGAGCCTTCTTGCATGAAAGCACTGATATCCTCCAGAAGTCATGGTGGAGAATTTTAAATTTCCAGTTCACTCCCAAATGACTTAATTTTAATAGTCTGTCCAAACCCATTTGACATTTCCTTTCAAGTCCTTCAGGGCATTCAGTTTTCACAAGCATTTGTTGTCACAAATACGTTACTTTTCTAAGTGAATCAGTGCAAAAAAAATAAGCTGTAGTGCCTTCTGTTGGGTTGTACAAGGCAATGCTCAGCAACTTTTATATTAAATCAGACTCTTTTTTACAGTGAGGGTGGTGAGGCACTTGCAAAGGTTGCCCAGAGCGGTGGTCGATGCCCCCTCCCTGGAAACATTCAAGGTCGGGTTGGACGGGGCTCTGAGCAACCTGATCGAGTTGAAGATGTCCCTGCCCATGGCAGGGGGCTTGGAAGTAGATGGCCTTTAAAGGTCTGTTCCAACCCAAATGGTTCTATGATTCTGTTCTATATGTTAGCTTGAACTATGTCTGAAGCCTTTCCTTTAGGTAGGTCTTTGGACGTTTTACTGAATTAGCTTTGGGCGTTCACAGTGAGTTGTGCCAGTGGTCATGTCAGCTGTGGAGCATTGTATTTGCTGGGGTGCTGTTCTGCTTGCCACACAGATGAGAGACATGGTGGAGTGCATCACAGCTCCCTTCTGCCTGTCTGGCTCTGTAAGTCATGAATGCAGAAAGGGAAGGGGGTATGGTGCCCCCTTGGGTCTCATCCCACATAGGGCCAAGGCCTGCTGGAATCCTGAAGATGGGAAGCATGGCCATGCTCTGAAATTTAGCCATAATCTGTGAGAGCTATATATTTTCCAGCACAACACTCTCCAGGTCCCATGGCACAAAGTCTATGGCACTTACTGGGAAACTCAGTACAACAGCCAAGAATTGAACTGGCCTTGAGTTGCTCCCAGGATATGCTCACGGTAGACTGAGATCCCTGCCCTGGAGCAGCAGAGGCTGATCTTTCTCCATAAGGGAGAAAAAGATAGGAGTGAGCGCAGGAGCAAGGCAGGCAGGGGCAGGAGCCTTGAGATGGAGAGGGAAGAGCCTCTGCTCAGACGCCTTGCAGCTGAGCTCCAAGGCTGACCAAGGCTTCTCAAACAGCTCTCTCTTCTCAGGAACCTGGCCTTAAGTGCAGCCAGCTCAACTCCCAGAATGAGTAAAGTGTGTGCTCCAGACATAGCACTCTGCAAGCAGATGTTTACAACCTCAAACTGGAGTAATATTGTTGCCCTGAGGGACTACTACACCTTAACTGCTGGGAACAGATTTGCTGAGGGTGCATCTTGTTCCATCATTTAAGTTGTTGGGAAAGATACTGAGTATTAGCATCAGTAATATCCCAACATTGAACCATTGACTACAGTCAGGACAGGAGGGCACTAATAGTCCTTAATGCCCCTGATGAGCCTCACCTGGGGCCTCCGCCCGTGCCTTCTGCCCATGATCACAGGAGCTCCATTTAAGCTCAGGCGTGGGCCTTCAGTCCTGGCCTATGGTATACCTGTCTCCAGTCTGGTCTCGCTTCCTTGAGGGATCCTGGGTCAGTATTTAGGTAGCTTGTCCCTAGTCCTTTCTCTTGGACAGGTATGAGACCCATATTGCAGCATTATCTCCAGATGTGTCTCTGGCCTCATCTCCTGCATGGGTCCCCAGGGTGGGCCCTGGCCCTGGTTCATTACCTTGCCTTCTCTGGGACTGTCAGTGGACCCTGTTACTACCACCGTGCTGCCTGCCATGTTCAAACCCTCTGGGAGTGTGCCCTGGTGAGTGAGAGCTCTTCCAGGGCTGTGGTCACCTTGGGTTCCTGGCTTGTGATCCCTTGTGGAGCTGCTCTGCTCTTGCTGCTCTCCTATGGGTTAAATGAAACTAGAGGGCTGGCAGTTTTATTTTTTCTTCTTTTCTTGAGTACAGAGTTCAAACAAATTAGGATGTCCTTTTATATAAAAAGGACAAGAAAATCTACAGTGAATCTAAGTGAAAAATAAGGGATTAATATTAAAGGAGAGGAATAAACAGTTCCAGTTGTTAAGTACTTACCACTCTGAATCTGATCTAGCTTTTATGTGCCTGTGCAAATTCTTTGGCAGTAAGTTTTTGACAGCACTGTGTACTCCAACAATCCCTCCCAAACACTCTTTTCTGTTACTCTCCTCAGCTGTGGAGATTTCCCACAGGGAGCATTTCTGAGAAGGTCTGTAGCTATGCTGAGGAGTCCAGAGGAAAAAGAGTCTGGCAAGAAAAACAGTAAGTGATGAGATACTTCAGTCTACTTCTGTGAAAGGTAATGACATTTATGATAACAAGAGATTGTACTATATTGGAGGAGATATTTTTTTTTTTATTTAAAACTAAAAGGCTAAAATTGGTGATCCCTGCAAGGTAAAGAGGATGACTCTGTGGTATATGGTCACAGGGAGGTCTTAACTCTCAGCCAATCAAACTGTGAACACAGTACACCCCTTTCATGTTTTTTGATTGTTGGCTTGGGTTGTTTTTCATGTCCCAGTGCTGGCAAATTTGCCACGATTTTTTCAAATCGTTTCTTATGGTGTGAAACTTGCCTATTTCTCAGTCTTTCAAACCCACAGCCTGCTCAACTGCATGCAGCAGCCCATTAGTGCCTTCAGTTTTGCCTTTTTGACCATACCCTGTGATGGACAGAATAATGGTAGTAGCAAAAGCTTGGTTTTGAGCTTATTTCTGAAGTAACCTCTAGTCTTCAAGTGCTAAAAGAAAAGCATGGATATAGCAAAGATTCTTGACTGCTGTTTTCATGACACTGAGCTCAAGCACAATTAACTGAAAAAGGAAAATGGTCACACACTGCACAAGAATATGCCTGGAAGGGCAGGTGCTTTGTGCCAAAAACTGCCATGAGAGGTTTGCAAAGATAACTAGCATTAGCCTAATTGCCCCCGTTGAAGTCAACGGGGGAAGGCAGAGTTTGGCTATGTACAGTTTATGGCACATAAGAATTTGTAATGGTACAGGAATGCTGTTATTTCCTACTGGCAAAAGGCTTTTATTGGACTCTGAGCTTCTGACAACGACTGTACTGCATATCAATATAGCAGAAGCTTCACAACCCAATCACTCTGATTTTTGCCAGTAAAACTGACATTGTGTGAGGAAATGCTGCAGCTCATTGTGTCTCTAGGCTAATGTCTGCATTAGCTTCTCTGCTGCAAATTTTCAGGGAGCGATCGGTGTGCAACAAATTGGCTTTATGGTAAAGGGGAAAATTTAAGAGATAGCGAAGGACCCAGGTGTCTTCTTTGCATTTGCTTTAGCAACCTCAAAGATACTTGAACTCTCCAAACAGAGAAGCAAGAGCTGGGGGAGTTGCAGAAAGCAGAACCGTAGCTTAAAGTATATGGGAGGAAATCCTTGGTGAGGCTGGGTACGGAGTGCTCATAGGGTCTCCAAACAGGCAGGAGAAGGAGACACGTTGTATGGACTGCAAGGGGAAAGGACATAAAGCTGGGTTTGAGGAATACTGGGAAACTTTGATGTGAGAAGGATACACTGGAGAAATTGATGATGTCATACAGAAGTATTCCAAAGGAAGATAGATGTTCGGTTGTTTGTTGGGTGGTAGCCCTAACTGCACAAGATTAGAAATTCCAGCTTGGCTTTTAGTGATTTCAGTGATCTAAAGTTTCTTTAAACCTGGGGATGTTCCAGTTTAGAGTCAGATACGGATAAGCCTTTGGCAAGCACAGGTGGGGCTAAACTGAGTTCCGACATGGCAGCAATGCTGGCAGTCAAACCCAATTCTTTCCCACAGTGAAGTTGAGAGGGTGGAAAATTATTCTGTATACATCTTTCTGGAGCTATATATGACTCTTCAGGCTCATTTATAAAGACTTTTTGTCACAGAACAAAAATTGCTTGATCCACAGACAGACACTGACCTCAGCATAGATGGAAAAGGAGACCTATATGCAGCAGCCATAGTACTTGGTGACGACAAGGCTCCCATTACAATAAGTTTCTGTCGAATGAACGTAATCACTACCATTAAAATACAAATAACACCTGTCATCATTTGAATCCTAAACACCTCATCAGAAATTCTGCTTACTGGCAAGAGTTCAAATGCAGAAACAAATCCTAGAAAGCAGAGGAACTACCATATTTTGAAATGCAGGAATCGTTGTTTACATAGCATTACCAAAGTAGGAAAAAAGTTGAAACCAGAAGCCTCAGACTGTAGCTAATTTAATGGTAGGGCAGATGCTTTGTGCTTTTGCAGTTGCTCTGTAATGGAGAGGAGATAAGCTTTATCATTAGACTATGGTAGTTTTCTAAATAGAAAATAGCACTAGTAATGACCACTCAGCACCAACCCAGCTAATGTGATGCACTGCAATTGCATGCCTGTTCGCTGTATCATCTCTTCCTCTTTATCTCAGCTATCTGTAGGTATTCTGGAGATATCAGGTCTGTCCTTCCCTGTTTTTTTTTGACTGGTTTCCTGTCCCAACTGGCCAATTTGATAATGGAAAGAGGATGCTATATGTTTCCAAGACCTGTGGTCCCTAATAAACAGAGTGGAAGAAGCAGCTACAGCAGGCACACTTTTTGACCACAAAAAAAGAGATGTCTAAGAGGTGTTTTTATAATTCTTAGTCCTTGTAGCGATAAATAAAGTCCTGATGCCCTGACCTTTTGTAGAGCAGACTGTCCTGTGAAACAGCTGGTCAAAATGGAGCTTGCCAGAAGGATGCAACTAAGGAATTTTTGTGCTGTGACTATCAGAAAGTGCTCCCTCCTGATCCTAGGAATGTAACAGTCGACAGATTGAAACATCCTTCTTTGCACTGAAAGGAACAGCAGTGGGGAGGAGGCACCTTTGCCCTGCCGGGTTACCAAGGCCAACCTTCTTTTATAGGTCTGACTGTGTGCAAACTAGGTTGACAGCGATACCACATAAAGGGAAACACAGTACAGGCTGCCGAGCCTTTTCTTAGTCAAAAGAGACAACTTCTCAGTGTGAGATTTTGTTGAATCTCTTTATAAAGCTGCACATGAATGAACGCTATTGAATGTGTTTAATGCTCTTAGTTTTTCTGTGTGAATTTGAACAAAAAGAGACTAAAATATCTCCTATGAAAAGGTAAGAAGAAACCTCCAGGAAGCCATTTGCTGCTGTAATAAACATTCATTATTAACACTACTTTGTGAACTAAGAGCAAAGCTCTTTTGCTGGTAGGACAGACCTGCTGTGTGCAGCTCTGAGGCACATTAGTGACACGCTGCAGCAAGTATTGATATTCAGCAAGAAAGTCTTTGCTACTCCTTCAAATTTACCCTTGTTGGGAATAGAAATAATCACTTTTTATATTTGTTTGAAGGTGCTGAGTGAGTTATTGGGCCTAGTAAGAGCACGACAAACGGTGTTTTATTGCCTGTCCAGTTCAGACCACCTTATGGCCCTAAGCAGGTTTCTTTAATATCTTTGTAGCACCCCAGTGAGAATACTGATACACTTAATGGAACTGCTCAGTAGCTAACGTATGGGTGGCAAGGGCATCATGAACAATCAAACCTATTTATAAAGGACTTAATCTATTTACGTGGATCCTTTTGCTGCTATGTGAGTTCACGTGGGTTTGCATTAGTCCCCACTGAGCCCTTCCTGTAGGTCTGGAAAGAGCATTCATTTGATGCCAGAGAGTCAGGAGAGACTATGCTCTCTGAGTCTCTCTTGGCAGTTAACACTGGGTTCTTCTGCGATTTACCTGGAAAGTGTCAACAGAATAGCCCTCTTACTGGAACTGGCATTGCAGCGATATTGACTATGCAACAGATAAATCAAGTAGTGAGTTGTATTTAATGAGCAAATCAGACAAGCAGTTTTGTGAGCAGGGGAATGAAGGAAACCTGGTTTTTTTGTGGATGTGTTATCTGGGGGGATATAGGCTATGTATCTGAGGTTAGATTCTCAGCTTTCTAGTAAGAAGAGAACATCTGCTACCTTCTTGCTTACAATGGGGACTCTAATGATTTATTTTTTTTTCCCTTTGGCTGCCCCTCCTTGTGAGGCAGTGAACACTGAGGTTTGTACTACCCTGTCAGTTTTGATTAGAACTGGTCTGCAAAATTCAGGCAGGGAGGAAAACGAACACACAGATATATATATATATATTCGTGTAAATCAGCAGTATGAGTATTAGTTACCTGTAAATTCATTTAGCTCTAAGAGAATCTCTGTCTCGTTCAGTTAAAAAAGTTGTAATGCTGTGAGAGAATGCAGGTCATCGTTTGGGGATCCAGTCTTTCAGAAATAAAGCCTATTGGATGCTATCTGTTCAGTTAAACCACTGAGCACTCCAGTTCTTTAATTAAGCTGGAGTTCTTATCTTAGAAGGTACCTCTCCTGTTTCTGTTGCCTGGGATTCCTCATGTACCTTTCTCTATCTCCCTCTGAGAAGCAGAGAAGCATTGGCATCTACATGCTTTTTTTGATCTACACTGACAAGAACCACTCTTGTTTTATATGGGATGTGCTTGTTAATGTGGGATTTTGCTTCCTTGGTCCTAGTTATTAGGTATAAAACATCACAAGATCTGGTAGGGAATTAGGTGACTTTTCTTCTCTCCATGCCTAACATTTCTTGATTTAAATATACCATCAAATTCCTTATTCAGCCAGTCCTGGCTTCAGTCTGGTTTCACAGTCACTGTAAGACATTGCGCTAAGCTTTATCAATTACATATCCAAAGAATAACGGACACACATGATCTCACTTTCATTTCTCTGAGTGACTTGTAGTGACTCTATGGCATATGTGAGTGTGACAAAAATGTGGGTTTTTGGTTGGGATGCCTTGCATCTACCTCACAACTTCTATCTAGGGGAATCCCTTTTGTGACCTTATCTCACTGTTTCACTGACCTGAAACACAGTTTCCTCCTCAATGTTTGTATGAACACTACATACCTTTTTCTCAGAATGATGTTGCCAACAGAGATCTGGGTGACAGAACAGTAAGAGCGTTGATAGGATTCAGCCTTTTTTGAAAGAATTCTAGCAAATTGCTATAGGAAGAGTAATCAGTAAGCTCACTTTTCTTTCATGAACCAACCCTTGACATGGGAGATAACTCGTCTTGAAGATGATGTGTTACCATTCACGAGCCATTATGTTGAAAGAGTCTCAGAGTGTATTAAAAAGACGCTCATTAAAAAGACAGTGACAATCATTTGAATTATTTGAGTGTAAAAATGCTCATAATACATTGTTTATATTGTTCAAAGTTAGTACGATAATGTATGTCAGTTTAGAGAAAAATGAAGTAGTGTATCTTAAGACCCTTTTAATTAATGAGCAGAAAACCAGCATATAGTCTCTTCTACAGGGTATGTAATGAATTATTAAGACAAAAAATGAAGATGCATCATATGTGTGTACATGAGGACATCTGGAAACTTGCCTGGAGGATCAGCTTGCCTATATACAAAAGGTGCTGAGGCAGAGGCCTACGCGATGAACTGCCCCCTCCCTGCCCAGGCTTGCTGCATGCCTTTAGGAAGCCTGCGAGGCGAGGAGGTGAGGATGAGCTGCAGCTCAAATCTTGTGACTGTTTGCAGGTGGTGTTTAGATGAGCATTGTGGTCCCATCAAAGATAATTAGAACTTTTCCATTGATTTCTTTGGGAGGTCAGGTCCTATTTGTTTTCACAGTTCTTTTTAAAATACAGCTTTGACCTAGATTCTGAAGTCCAATTTTTTCCTTGGCTTCACTGTCAGCAGGTTCTAAAAAGGTGTTGGTATGGGAAATTTTACTGGATTTGCCTTTCTGTGTTCTTCCTAGAAGATACAAGGCATTGCCATTGCTTGTAATGTGTTTGATTTCCACTTTTTTATGTCTGCCTCAACACTGTAAATCAGGAGCTGCATAATCTGGGTGCTCCGGCATTGATTTTAGTAGTTGCTAGCTGACAACTCAAGAAAAAAGGGCTGTGATATTCCATTGCCACTCAGCAGAAATGTATTCATTCTGTCACATAAGTTGTGTTCTGAACAGGTTAAAATCCCATTATTTGATTTTAGTGTGGGCTTGTTTCTATAGTTATAACGGGGTCTGTTTTGGCTTGATACAGGGCTACTGACTTCTGTAAAGGTACTCCTGATTTTAGTCTTCCAGCAGTACACTGCTCTGGCCTTCACCTTGAACAGCCTTTCAGCAGGGCTTTCTACCTCCATATGAGGGCTAACAGCCTTCTTGGATGTTGGTGGAAGTGAATCAGAATGCAATCTCAGGAAAAATACGCCCAGATTACCATCAGCAGCAGAGCAACATGCAGATATGTAAACTTTTCTGTACTGTCCTACTTGTCTCTGCCAACTGTGGGCAGTCCTGTTCAGCTCCATCCCTCTCGGATAAGTGTATGTGTATTTTGCAGGCATAAGTAGATCGATGGCAGTTAGATGAATGGTTCTGCTTCCTGGATATCTGATCATGCCACCTAGCAACACTGAAATGAATTCATCTCACATGGCTCTCTCCAAGCTGTATTTAAACTTAACTGCATTAACAAGAATAGTCTGAAATTTAATACATATGCAAAACTGCCAGAACTGTACTGAAACTTGCGTCTGTGGTGTTCTCCTTCCTGGCTTCATTTATGACTTGTCTAAAAGGCATGTCAACATGGCACAAACCATGCAAGAAGCTGGTCTTGCAGAGCTTGCTTCTATTGTGGCTGAACTTTCATTAACTTCTGAGAGAGCTAATTTTAAAGCTAGCTGAGTATTTAAACTTAGAGCAGCTACTAGCCAGTAGCCATTGCAGTATAGACAACTTGTTCAGATATGAGGGATGCTGTGACTGTCAAACATAGAAGTACTCATTGATGGATGACTCCAAGTAATAGTGAAATAAAATTGAAATCCTAAAAAGCTCAGACCTTTTTCTGTCCAACATTTGCAGTTTGTTTACAGTTGCCTGTGGCACTCAGGTGTAGTTCAATGAGTCCTAACTTACGAAAAAAATAGTTGCAGCTATTTCTAGTTCTCTCTATTTTCAGTTCTCTTTTCTGATCTGCAATTATGAGTAGGGGAATTTTCTACAGGAATTGTTGTAATGGAGAGAAAGTTCCTCTACTCGTCAACAAACATTTCCTCTGACTGATTTTCTTAAATGTATTTGTGTATTAGAACAGAAGGAAAAGTCTGGGGATGAGTTTATATGTAGTAGAAATGCCTTTGTGTCATTCTGGCTTATGAGATTTCTCACTCTTATCTTTCATAAAACTTACTATACCTCTGCATGGACCATGTCACAAACAATCGCTGCGCAAAGCCTAAACACTGTGGGAGAGCTTCTGTGAGATTTGGCTGTAAAAAATGTTCTTGTGAACATATATTTCTGTTTCTGAATCTTCATAAGTAACTAAAATATGCTGCAGATAATGAAAATGAGGAGTCGTTATGACAAAAATGAAATCTTGCTGTTAAAACAAAAAAAAGTCCAGTGGCACTGTGAGCTATCGGGACCAACCTGGTAATCTTCTGTGGTGAGACAGATAACTAGCTTGGTGGATGAAGGAAGAGCAGTGGATGTTCTTTGTCTCAATTTTAGTAATGCTTTCAACCCTGTCTCCCATAGCATCTTCATACACATGCTGATGAAATATAGACTAGATAAGTGGACAGCGAGGTGGATGGGAAGGAGGGTGAACTGCCAGGCATAGAAGGTTGTGATCAGAGGCACAAAGTCTAGCTGGAGGCTGGTTACTCGTGGAGTACCCAAGGGTCAGTACTGCGTCCAACAGTGTTTAACGTCCTCATTGATGACCTGGACAGAGTGCACCCTCAGCAAGCTTGCTGATGATACAAAATTGGAAGGAGTGGCCAATATAGCAAATGGTCACATTGCTATTCAGAGGGACCTTGCCAGGCTGGAGCAGTGGGCTGACACAAGCTTCATGAAGTTCAGCAACGGGAAATGCAAAGTCCTGCACCTGGAGAGGAATAATCCCATGCACCACTACAGGCTGGGGGCCAACTGGCTGGAAATCAGCTTTACAGAGGAGGACCTACAGGTCTCAGTGGACAACAAATTGAACATAAGCCGGCAATGTGCACTTGCAGCAAAGAAAGCCAACAGCGTCCTGGACTGCATTAGGAAGAGAGTTGTCAGCAGGTTGTGGGAGATGATCCTTCCCCTCTACTCAGCACTGCTGAGGCCATATTTGAAGTAATGCATCCAGTTCTGTGCTCCCCAGTGTAAGAAAGATGTGGACTTACTGGAGTGAGTCCAGTGTAGGACCACAAGGATGGTCAAAGGACTAGCTTGTCTTTCATATGGTGAGAGACTGACAGAGCTGGGATTATTTAGCTCAGGGAAGAGAAGACTCAGGGCAGGGAAATTTTATCACTGCTTACAAATGTCTGATGGAAAGATGTAATGAAGACAGAGCATGACTTTTCTCAGTGGTGCCCAATCACAGGACAAGATGCAACAAACACAACTTGAAACACAGGAAATTCTTTCAGAATGTAAGGAAAAAACCTTCTTCTGTGAGGGTGGTTGAACACCGGCCCAAGCTGCATGGAGAGGTAGTGGCGTCTCCATCCTTTGAGATACTCAAAACCCAACTGGACACAGTTCCAGGGCAACCTGCTCTAGGTGATCATGCTTTGAGCAGGGGCTTGAACTAGACAATCTCCAGAGGTGCCTTCCAACCACAACCGTTCTGCAACTCTGTATGTGCCAAGTCTCTGAAGTAAGGCAGTATTGGCCACTCGCCTTGCAAGGCATTGTCTTCCTTCCAGCCAGTTGCAGCTTTCATTGTGATGCATCAGTGATGCATCATGCATCAGTTTTATAAATGGAGGTGTTAGCACCTATTATTTGTAGAGGTTTTGGACATTTCCCGTTATCAGATCCTGTCTTCAGCTTCTCACAGTTTGCTAAATTTTACCTTATACCTGCTGCCCTACTGCATAAAAAGAGTAGTTAATGTTCTATGAATACATCTTATAATATTGCTTCTTGGTCTCATGGTGCTCTCCAGACTCTACAGTGAGATCTTGGCTTGAGAATGAGACTGTCTCTTTCATCTCATCTAGCATGACTGAATAACCACACAGTTTCAAGATGCAGAGGGAGAAATTCCCCTTCTTTTAGGAAGACATTGGCCTGTGAGCGTGGCATGGTCCTGTGTGTCCTCCCCTTCTTTCCCTCAGGTCTCCTCTGGACTCTCATCCAAGACTTCCCCGTTCTCCTTCCCTCTCATTTTTCTACCAGATATACAACATTCCTGACTGATGAGTAACAGAAAACAGCCTACAATGCTTGTGAATATCTCATGAGTGAGAAGACTTAAGTATGACTGAAATGGTAAAATTGCATACAGAGAAATCAATATATTCTGTTTATTTGTATTTTTGTGCCACACATCATGAATCAGAATATCTACTTGAGCAACCCATTTAATGATTTAGTCCTTTTTTATGTACACTATGGCAGACTAGTAATGGTTCCAACGGTGAGCACATTGTCTGAAAAACCAGGGTACAGGAAAGAAACTTGACTGACAATTCTCTGTAATTGTATCAGATGTTACAGTGATGTTCTAAAGAATCATGGAATTTTACCTGTGACTTTATTCTGCAGTAAAAAAGAGACAATAAATGAAATAGTTTTAATGAAATCAAATAAGCATACATTTCAATTGGTATGTGCCTGGACTCAAAGGCAATGTAAAGCACCCTATATCTGAATGTACTGTAGACTATTCAGGATGAAATGTGATTTACTCTTATTAGGCTGCAATTAGTAGTTCTTTAAACTAGTATGAAGACAATGTTGTTGATGGTCTCAAAAGAGCAAGTACCTGTCTCATAACTAGCAGTGTAGCTGGCTTCTACAGCTTAGACTACAAAATGCAATAGAGGTGTCTTTTCCCTTTAATTAAAGTTTGAACAGAAGGAAAGGCTGGCTGGCAGGGCCTGTTCTTGTCCTACTTTATAACTAAAGTATCCTATTAGCAGATACTGTTGGAGAGTTCAGTAACTAAAAAGGGCACCGAGATATTTTTCTAACTTTCTGAAGAAACATTCTGAAAATAAGAATGCGTTCACTGTCTTTCTGCCTATTTCATTTCAAATGCATCAAAGAACTGGGAGTTCACATCTGCATCTGTTCGCTTCAAAGGCAAAGTTTTGGTACAGGACACAGATGATGAACAGAATTATAACTGGTTTCTCCTTGAACGAGT